>NW_027192147.1:1095708-1250631 GCF_041956525.1 Rhizomucor pusillus | reverse complement strand
CTGCGAGAGAGCAAGCATTAACTTGAACATCCATTTCATAGTATGATCATTGTAAGGAGCGTTAGTCTGAGCATTTGCTGTAATCTACCAGTTTCGCGGGACTTGACGTTCGGTCCGAGAACGAAATTATAGTGGCGCATCTTTCCCAGCGTTCAAATGATAGTAAAATCATGCGTCAAAGTTCCTTCTTTTAAACGAGCCCTAGTAAGTGTGCTTGTCGCATACAAAGATACAGAAAAGACTAATACCCTGTGAAAGGTTCGCAGTTTGGTTACTTGGGAAAGGGCATTGACCAAGATCGAAACCGACAACGGCCAAATCAACGCGTTTACTAATGTGCAAAGTCAGGACATTTTGCAAAAGCAGGCAGAATCTTGCAAAGGTGCGCCCAACAAATAAGAAAAAAGACAATACACACAGTTTCCTAACGTCTCTGCACTTGTCGCCAAGGCCCACTCGCAGCTATCCCTGTCGCTGTCAAAGACAACATTTGTACGACGGATCTTCCTACGACTTGCGCCTCCCAAATTCTCAAAGGCAAATAAATCCTTTCTTTGCTCTAAGTGCAATGGAGCTAACGACCTATTGACAGACTTTTCATCACCATACGATGCGACCGCAGTCAGTTTTCTTCGGCAAGCAGGCGCCGTGATCGTTGGCAAGACCAATATGGACGAATTCGGAATGGGGTAAAACGGTATTGCACAAAATAGACTCGAATTTGTATGCTGATAACATCGGAATGATAGCTCAGCAAATATTTTTAGCCATTTTGGACCTGTCCATAATCCTAAAGATATTGCCCGTGTAGCCGGTGGTAGCTCGGGCGGCAGCGCTGCCGCGGTGGCGGCTGATATGTGCTCTATGCAAGTACCTTTTTCTGGGAGTAATTGTTTAACAGCAAGTTAACTCGTATGAATTAGAGCATTAGGGTCAGATACCGGTGGATCGGTGCGGCTACCAGCTTCGTACTGTGGTGTTGTGGGCTTCAAGCCTTCATATGGCCGAATTTCGAGATATGGGTTGGTGACCTATGCAAATTCGCTGGATACCATTGGTATACTGGCTCGCTCCGTCGAGGATGTAAAGCAAGTTTATGGCAAGTTCCTCCTTCGAATTGCTTCATTACTTAATTCTGTATTTACACGATCCCTGTTTCAGATGTTATATCCAAGTACGATACCAAAGATCCCACATGCATGCTTCCTGAAGTACGCCAGACGGTTGACCCATTAGACGATGCCGTCGCAGCCAAATGGAAAGCAGGAGATCTTTCTGGTCTGGTGATCGGAATACCTCAAGAATACTATGTAAAACCTTTGGATGTTTCGATACTGGAAATATGGCGCAAAGGCATCCGCCAATTTAGGGAGCTGGGTGCCACCGTCGTTTCAATCAACTTGCCGCACACTAAACTCGCGCTTTCAGCGTACTTTACTATCGCCCTTGCCGAAGCAAGCTCCAATCTTGCAAGATACGATGGTGTGCGCTATGGTAATAAGCTTGCATTGATTACAAAACGTTGGATTTTATGCATCTTTTTCTGACCCTCTTTCCTTTTCAAAGGATTTTGCAGCAATGACACTGCTACGGAAGGAGCATTGTATGCACAAACCAGAAGCAATGGTTTCGGACCAGAAGTAAAACGACGTATCATGCTTGGCACGCATGTATTGACAGCAGGGTAAATGCTAGAAACTTTTCGCGAACGATGCCTTCCTTATATCTAACGGTGACCTTTCCTAGCACCTATGATAAGCACTTTTTGCCGGCGCAAAAAGCACGTCGCTTGGTTCAACAAGATTTCGATCAGGTTTTCATACAGCCAAATATTTTGAACAATCGCTCTCAATCTGGCAGCTATCAGACTGTGCACGCTATTTTAACACCATGTGCGATATCGGCAGCGCCATCCATAGTGGAATGTACCACTTCTCAAAGTGCAGCCGAACCATATCTAAACGATGTTATGACAGTTCCTGCCAGTCTGGCTGGCTTGCCAGCCATCTCTGTTCCTTTTGGAGAGTCAAATGGGTATCCCGTCGGTCTGCAGTTGATTACCCAGTATGGTTACGATCGTTTCCTGCTGCAGCTAGCTCAGCGCTTAATAAATGACTCGACGAATTAAAAAGACACTACATAATCGAACCACGGTAATAATTTGATCATGAACTGTCTTTACCATTATTTATTCCCGGTATGGTAACGACAACCGGTTTTTCGTATTCTGTGTGCCTTTTCATTCCCATACTAACTGAGAGCATCTATTAAATCAGGATGGTAAGTTTAGTAATTCAATATACTCGTTACATAGCAAAGGGGGATTACCTCGTTCAATATTTTACGGAGTTGGACGTTATCTTCCTCTATCAACTGTAATCTCTCTTCTGCTGCCTTGTGTGCCTCCTTAGTCTGTTCAACTAATTCCTTTAGCCGTGTAGTCTCATTTTCTAGATTCTCCAATGCGTCATCCACGTAATTTCTTCTCGTTTTCGCTGTATGATGCGATCTGCAAGTATTTACAACGCTTAGCAAACGAGTATCCCGTTATACCGGCACTGTTACTACCTCCAACTCTCAGCAATAATGATAGCCGCAGCGACGCCGAAAACAAACGACTCACTCAGAAAGTTGGCGCCTGCTTCAACAGCACTGATGTCGTCCTTTAGCTGCGCGTTCAACAATTTCCTTTGCCTAGTAATTTTGCTTTACCGAGCGTCGTTCAATGGTCGTATCACTTCCTTCTTGTATCCCAGGAATTTCATTTTTAACGTCATTTCCAGTTTGTGCGATCTCTAGTGTGTCTTTGTTCAACATTGTTGCGGCTTATTGATCTCTTTCAATCGTGCGTACCTGGGCGACGCCTATGCAGAATTCGCGGAATGTTGGATGCTGCTTTGCTTGCGTCTTTATGGAGTTCGCCACAGGCTTCGCGAGCGTACTGTTCATGCTTATAAGCTTCCCTTGTTCATATTTATACCATGTTTTCCTTCGTACCGTATCAACAATGAACCGAGTTTAAGGGTACTCATGATTCACAAACGTGCAAGTTCGGTGCGCAGCAGCAATCTGTGCCTGGCATGCAATTTACGTCAATCGTACACTCCGATCAACGTAAGCAAAAAGCATTGTTATCATTATTCATGGATACAAGACGACGAACGCGCTCGATGGAAAAGGTTCATATTATTCTTACCACAAAACGGAAGGATATAAAGTGACTAGCTCCAGCGACGATAGCACTGGGAAAGCGGAAAAGAGCGATGGACAGACTTGCCATGTCTTTCTTGAAAGTAGCAAAGATTACCCGGCGGCTTCGAGAGCTTGTTTTAAACGAGGCCGATGCTGGACGCGAGTAATAGCTTGATAATAAGATTAGCAGTCATATCCTTTTCTTTCGTTTACAGCTACTATGGGATTAAGGACATTTTTCAAATCGAGAGAGTCTATTGGGGTTGGTGGTGGTCGAGAACCTTAGGTCTTGTCAACGGGATCTAGTACCATTGACGGATCGGACCGCTTGACGCATTTCGCTGAGTTTCGCGCACTGAAAATGCTTCGAGGGGCAGTTCGTGAACGAACTTTTTTAAGGAAAGCACACGACCGATGGCGTCAGAGTCTGATCAAGATCTGCCGCGAGAACTTCTAGATAAGCTTCGCAATCTCGAACTTGAGCTTGAAGATGGCGACATTACCCAGAAAGGCTTCGAGAAGAAGAAGGCGTCTTTGTTACAGCAATATCAACAAGATGACCCCGATGCTAGCAAGCAAGGAACCAATGCAAAGGAAGAAGAGTCTGAAAGTGGACAACAGCACGACTTTGGTCCGGAACCAAGCGCAGCCGATGTTGTAGACTTTTTGGACTACCTGCCTTCGCCAACTCACTCGCCACCGAAACCGCAAGCTGGAGCTGCTTTAATGGAACAAAACCATAACAATAATCGTCCTTTGTCAAACCAAGGGCAAACGCAAGTGCATTCACCACAAGGTCAAATTCATGCTCAACAACATAACTCGCATTACCCTGCAACGCAATCTTCTCCCGCGCCCCAAATGCAATATCAAGGATATCCTCAGCAACACCAACACCCACAGATACAGCAGCAATGGCAACAACAACCTTACCCACCAAATATTCCCTGTAGCAGACCGGATCCCCAGTACTACTCTGCCGCAAGCGCATCTCCTCGACCGAGTCGACCTTACGATCCTCGAGCAGCTCCTCCACGGCAGCCATACCAAGCAGGCCCTGGACAGCTACATCCATCGCCTTCAGTTCGACAGCAATATCCCTATGGTTACCCCGCACAGCACCAACCTCCTCCTCCTCATCAGTCATCCATGTATAGATCTGGTGCTGCCCCTCCACCACCACAAGGTCACGTCCAGTACCGTCCTGTGTATACCACCACTTCATCTCCGCGACCAGCCCCTGTAGCCCAGCATCTACAGCAGTCTCCGCGACCAGTGTATAGAACGGGGACAAATGTAATGCATCAACCTCAACAGCGGCCTATGAATCCATACGTCGCTGGCGGTGGATATCGTCCAGCTCCAGCTGCAGCAGCGCCAGCTCACGTCCGAACTTCTTCGCTAGATGCAGTGCATTATAGCAACGCAAGACCTTATCAGCATGGTACCCCACGAGCAGCTCCACAGAACATGCAAGGATACCGCAGTATACCTCCCGAAGGTTGGAAAGGATGAATCTTCAATGAAATTGATAACATAAATAAAAGAGAAAAAAGCATGCACAAAGCTGTTAGATGGCGATGCTCATACTAGGAAGTGGCTAAACATTGCTTGTCTCGAGTCAAGCTACAAAGCTGCACTTACATGCAATCCGCGGCGTTTCTTTTCAAAAATATATATAAAGAACATTTCCCATCCAACATTCTCATCCATTTTATAGAAGATATTATTTCGAATTATGAATTCTCCAGGTTCTATGGATATAGTAATAGCAAGATTTGCATGACATCCTGTCGATTGATTCTTTTGCACGACCACATGGTCCAGTAAATGCCTCTCAGGAATGTAATGCATCCGGGCGAATGCAAATTTGCACATGGCTGTAAAAAAAGCGCATGAAACTCCCTGTCGTAACCTTTTTGTTTCATCACCGTGATGGTGTCGACAGACAATCTTCTTCTTGACTTCCAATCCTTGCTGAAATTAAAACCATCCGACCCCCACTCGCAAGTAACGAGCCCTCTGACACCGTCTCCCTGGATCATCAAGCAATGCAGACTGTCCGTTTGGAAAGTCTCAGGCGTCGATACAAACTTTTGAGGGAGCCATTGGCTCCAAGATTGTAAAATAGAATTTCAAGAGCTTCCCTGATTGATCCTTGCAGCCAATACAAATCTGGGCTGACGCAGTGGATGGAAGTGGTTTTCCGCGCAGAGCTTGATGATGCTGATAGTAAAATGGACCAGTTGCATATAGCCGCTGTAAGACAATGACCAAGCCTTCGTATGACTTGGTGCTGGCTGCCCAAGTGCCAAATAGTGCGAGTGTGTCAGCTGCACTCAAACGAGAAAAATCAACAACAGTGATTCCACACAAGAGCTTCAAACGACACGGTATTTATAGCTGAAGCTTGCGAAGCGTGCCGAGAGTGCGCTTCTGCAAACAGGGCGACAAATATGCCTTAGCTTGTGCTGAAAGCACTAAATCAACCACGCAACCAGGAAGAACGGCCAACGGAGACTGAGAATCCATCAGTCTTATTCTTATTTGCTGGTCCGCAACAAAAAAATTAAACATGGAGAAGAAGGTAATGTGATGTTTAATGGACGTCCTAAGCTTGCCCTTCTTGAAACACTAGCTGCGAATCTCCCATATTTTGCAAAATAATATTGCGTGCGGGAAAACAGTAGGTCTAAGCATAAGTTTGATATGTAATAAGATAAAGAAGACCGCCAATTTGAAAAATGTGGAGAGGTGTGTGTGTGCAAATAGCCGGGCTGCGCTCTTTCCTTCACTCTCTTTTCTTGCACTTTGTAAGTAGTACAATGGATTGTCAAGAACTACAATAGCCACTATGAATCCTTTTCCATGTCCTATCTAGCCAGGAAAATTTTAGTTTACATAGTTGATTCCATGGTGTGTAACTAGTTTCGTTGTGCAAGGTTAATCCTTACCAGCATCATCCCAAAATTCTTCGTTATCTTTTCCCTTATAGTGTCGTTTCGCTCGTAGACTTGATTGAACGATCATCATCCAATACATACCACCAAAACATAGCTACCTGTATTGCAAATCTTTATTCTAACGACAATCAGATGTGATCGATAGCATTCATACCGATGGAGCGCACGAAATGGTTGACTTCAACGGAGTCGCCAGATTTAGTTTTGGTGAGACAGTAATATCAAAAGCATGCAAAAGACCGTGTCACAACAGCAATTGTTGGGAGGTTTCAAAATGGGGCGTAAGTGCTTTCGTGAGTCTATGGTAAGCAACTCCGATAATCATTGATCCGTTTTTTTCGATCAATCGTGTGACAAAATGTTACAAGAAACCATAGCAAACCCTTCTGTTGGGCGGGAAAGTGTCTGGCTATTGCCCTGGCCAGTCCTTTTTGCATCACAAAGGACTTGTGATCGGGTGCCCTGGCTTGATGACATGTTACGCATAGAGCCTGCAGACCCTCTACTGTTTCTTTTCCCTGCCTTTTTTACTCACTTTGTTCTTGTCTCTTTCTCTTTTCTATTTTCTTCCGTTTCCCTCTCTCTACCCCTCCTTTGCGTCACATTAAGCTATCCCAAGGAAGGACCCTTTGCTCTTGCACCGCAGCTCTCCGTTTGCGAGATCTCCTTTTCTCTTTCGAACCGGTTCTCCTTGGAATAAAAAGATATGAAAAAATACAATCTACCGTCGTCGTCAGACATCGGTTTAAACGAGATGGAGAAAAGATCAGAAAATTCGGACTACATAGCAACCGAAGCGGCCTACGATGCATCCTACACATATACCATCGAGGACGATTACGTGCAATCTGACGAGGAACGCACACTTGTTCGAAAACTCGATATTTTAATCATGCCCATCGTTTGTGTGTTAGTGTTCATGCAGGTAATAGGAAGAAAAGATTCTCAATACACTCAAAAAAACACGAAACTGTACAACATGCTCATCAACGCATGCATACGCAGTTTCTCGACAAATCAGCTATCAACTATGCCGCATTATTCGGCTTCAAAGAAGATCTCAATCTACAAGGAAGCGAATACAGCCTTCTAGGCTCGATGTTCTACCTCGGCTACTTGATATACCAGGTAAAGTAAAAGCTTTATTGCAACATTTTTATCACGATGTGGTAGCTAGTTTTTTTTTTCATTTCGCACGACATGAATGTGTTAATTTGGCGCCATTGTTCTAATTGCTGTAGCTTCCAAACAATTACCTTCTGCAACGCATCCCTGTCGGTCGTTACATCGGGATTACAGTAACCCTGTGGGGTCTTGTTTTGGCACTAACAGCTCTGGGAAAGAATTTCTCGCAAGTTGCAGCCATGCGATTTTTGCTTGGTCTACTCGAGGCAGGCATCTACCCATCACTGACGCTCCTGGTTAGCACGTTTTATCGCAGAAGCGAGCAAGCTGCACGGCTAGGTACGTGCACAAACAAAATTTAAACATCCTCTCCCAGACCGCACGTGCATATTTGGAAACGGCGGGGCATCCTCCTCCGCTCATGCATTACTGAATACCCTTTTTTCCATCTAGGGGCATTTTGGATCTTTAATGGTATAGCGCTTATCCTCGGTGGCCTTATATCCTACGGAATCGGCCGCATGGATCCTAACACGCTCGGTCTCCACCAGTGGCAATGGATCATGGTCATCCTCGGTGCAGTTACAATGTTTATGGGCGTCTTCTCGTTCTTTTTCCTTATCGACAATCCGAAATCGAGGGCTCTGAGGCTAAACGCCGAGCAGGAGATCCTCGTTGAAGAACGTACACGAGACAACGCCGTCGTAAGAACGACTACCATCAAACACGAGCATATCCGCGAAGCATTAGGCGAATTGCGCCTCTGGTGCTTTTGCTTTGCAGGACTTTTCATCAATTTGCAGAACGGTGCAATGACGAACTATAACGCGCAAATCACAAACGATTTTGGGTTCGATGTAAGTTCGGTCATTGATTTGGTCGAATATAGCATCGACCGGGGCCACATTGTAGTAAAAAATTGACATTCCGTATTTTCCGCATATAGATACTGCAATCCGTGCTCCTCAGCACCGGCTCCGGTGGTTTCGATATTGTTTTCATCGTCGGTGCAGTCTGGTGCGTCCGCAAGACCGGCCAGGTCTTGTACACTGCTTGTGGCTTGATGCTGATCGATATCATTGGCCTGATATTGCTTGAAACTATCCCTTTCACAAAGGCCAAACTCGTCGGTTTCTACTTGGCATGGTCATACTGCGCTGCCTGGGTGCTCCTGGTTACTTCCATATCGAACAACGTATCGGGCTACACGAAAAAGATCTTTTACAACGGCATGCTGATCGTATTTTATACGGTAAATATCTTTTGTTTTATTCCATTGCAGTCGCGCTAACTCCAAGCATATCTTTATATAGATTGGCAACTTTTGCGGCCCTCTGATGATGACGGAAAACCAAAAGCCTTCTTATCTTGCTGCAATGATCACGTACATTATCGCCAACGCCCTCTGCATCGTCCTGTTGCTTATTGCACGCTGGAAGATGGCAACTGTCAACAATTACAGAATGTTGCGACCTTCAGGTGTCGTGACCAATGTCGAGGACGATTTGAGTGACATTCAAGATCCAAACTTCCTCTATCGTCTTTAAAACCACTCCATTTCGTCATTTATAAATTCTTCGTAGAGTCCTGTAGCACTAGTTGTTCTTGATCTAATATTCTTCTATCTGTTGTTTCAAGCAATTTATAATACTTTTATTACTTCAATTATTGTTCATGAAAGCAGCTCATAAAAGTAAAAATAGCTATCGAAAAACCGAAGGTAATGGGTGATGTTCAGCGCATCTTATTTGAAGACATACATTACACATTTCCAAGTAGATAACACTGTTATTTTTCGAGGTGGTATGTGTGCTACCGTCTTGCACAGAGTCTGGTTCTTTATTGATATGATACTGCAGTACTGGCTGTTTTCTTGTAATGCATGCATCGATCATGCATCCAATTTCCGTTGTCCTCAGCTCCATATTGTTCCTCCGAAAAAGTAGGTCCGTGCGAGTTCCCATTTGCTTTCTTGTTATTCTATCGATTCCTGAGACTGTTCGATCATCATTCTGCCTATTTGAAAAAGCTTGGCTGGGTTTCCCCCACTAATATTGAAATTTAGCATGAAGTGAACTTAGTAGGTCTATTTTCCACGGAACAACCTTGTTGTACAGACATCGCTGTCATCAAAACAGCAGTAGATGAAGCGCATATCTCGTGTAGGATATCCGCCTCATTTACTATCAGTCTAATTCTTATTTGCTGAGTACACAGCAACAAACAAAGTGAACGTGGAGGGAGACGTATAAAGTGAAGTCTAATGGACGTCCTAAGCTTTCCTCCTTGAAACTTAGCTCTTGTAGACTTGATTGAACGACCATCTCATCCAATATATAGAATTTCAGTGAATAACAACATCAAATATGTATAGGGTCTATTGTAGTAATTTATTGCAAAGAAAAAATGAAAAAAATAATGATTGTTTGTTTTTTTTTCTACTGAGCTAAAGCAACAGCAACGCTGTAAGGACCGCTGTGGCTAATGGAGACTTGGATGTTCTTAATGCCTGCAGAGGCAGCTGCGGTCTTGGCCTTGCCAGACAACACAACTTGAGGTGCGCCAACTTGATCAGCGACGATTTCAATTTCGTTTAGCGGGGCAGCAGCGCCTTCAGAAGCGATTTTGCCGTAAGAAGAGATAGCCTTGAAGACGGCTTCCTTTGCGGACCATCGACCGGCGAAGCTTGCTTGGCTGTCAGGGCGGCTGCGGCAGTATTCGATTTCCGCAGGCGTAAAGTTGCGTTCAACAAACGTATCATTGTCTGTGTTCACGGCAGAGACCAATTCAATGTCGACACCAACACCCTTCTTGCCAGCTTGCTGTTCAGCGAGAGAGTTCAAGACCGACTGGGTTGCTTCAATGTCATCCGTGACTTTAGGACCAGCAGTTGCAGACTTGTTGTCGAATACCCAGGTCTTCTTATCCTTGGAGTACTGAGCGCGGGCATCAGGGTTGAGATAGACCTTGTATTCGAGATCTTCGGTGTACGGTGGTGCGTCCTTGATTTGGATAAAGTCAGCAACGCCGGTGATAGAGTCGTGCAAGTAGCGGTAAGACTTGGCGTAGCGCTGAGCGTTCTTGGCCTTGTAGGCATTGTATTCGTCTTCCTCGAGAGAAGCAAGGACATAGTCAGGATGGATGATCAAGATTTCACCACCGGCTTGACCGAAACCGAACGATTTCAAGAGACCAGCCTTGAGACCGTCAGTCTGGATGCTGCGAGACGGGTAGACAATGTATTCGAACTGCTTGAGGACTTCATCGACATTGTCGGCGTTGCGGTTGCCAGGGACAATACCGCTGTTCAAGCACTGGATAAGACCGTTGGCCATCCAGGAAGCAGCGGGACCCTTGGGATGTCCAGTGAGGTACTTTTGAGTGATAGCCAACAAGGCATTGCCCTTGGAACGGCCGAGATGCTTGAGCTGTTCGTTCAATACACGAGACTCGTTCTTGTCGTTAGCCTTGGTCGAGGTACCGTGGAAGGAGGCGACACCAATGTCATCAATGGTCAAACCATACACGGCAAGTGCACCGCGAAGTGGAGCGATGCTAGAGTCTTGTTGGTAGAATTGCATGTTCCAGGTAGCCAAGGCTTCCTTTTCTTGACGGCGAGCTTCCTTTTGCAAGAAGGTGGTGCGTTCAGCCAACCAGTCCTTCTCTTCAGATTCATCCAATTGACCGCAAGCCTTGAGTTCTTGCAACTCTTCGCGCAACATGTCGTATTCAGTCTCCAGCCAGCTCTTGATTTGAGCACGGCGAGCCTTGAGTTGGCGTGCACGGTAGTTGAAGTCGAGCAAAGGCGAGGCGCGCTTGCCAGAGTTCTCGCGAGCGGTTGTCAAGATACCGGCACCAGGTGCAGGAACAGAGCGACCTTCCTTGTCGGTGGCAGTGTTGGTGAGAGCAATGATACCATAGATAGGAGCACCGATCTCAATCGCAGTAGAGGCGGACATGAGGATGTGGTTAGCAGCACCGTGTGCTTCCATGAAACCGTTGCGGGAAGTGGTTGCAGGACGAGACATCTCTTGAGGAGTGCGGCCGTGCGCAAATTCATCAACAGCGTTGGAAGTAGCCTTCATGTTGGCGAATTCGTAGCTGGATTCTTCAGTGATATCTTCAGTAGCACCAGCAATCATGATCTTGGCCTTGCCACTAAGGATACTGTCGACAGCCAGTTCAACAGACACAGCCGAGGTGGCACATGCGTTGACTGGAGTCTTGATAGGACCGGAGGCGGACAAAAGAAGTAAGTTCACCCAGGCAGGCATGGTGTTGATGAAAGATTCTTGCAAGATGTCCTTCTGCACAGGCTTGTCCAAAAGACGGTCGCGGAAGAGACCACGCTGAGCGCGCTGACCACCGACACCGGAACCAGTTGCATTACCGATCTCGGAAACGTGGACGTACTTGTAGAATTCGTAAGGATCGGTAATACCAGAAGCAACAAAGGCTTCAACGGTGGAAACAATGTTGAAGAGCGAGACAGGGTCGACTTGTTCAATGATATCCTTGGGCACACCGTAGCGAGCAGCGTCCCATCCAGTAGGAATCTGACCAGCAACGAGACGGTCGAAACGAAGGGCCTTCGGGACGTACAGGGTAGCACCCTTGCGCAGGACAACAACCCATTCACCATCCTTGGTTTCATAGACATCGGCCTTGTCACCTTGCTGGGCCTTGAAGTGTTCAGCTTCTTCCTTGCTGCAAGCGAATGGTTCGAGATCGTGGTCAACAACAACTTCTTGCATCAACATCTTCTTGTTGGGGTCATAGCCGTTCATGACGGTAGGATCTATATAAAATAAACACATGTAAATATTCTTTGTAAGATACATACATCAATTACATTATTTTTGCACTTACCGATAAGACGGATACCGCTGTTTTCGAGGATACGCTTCTCGTATTTAGCCTTGATATCCTTATCCTCAACAGGTTCGTTGGTCTTGGCATCAACCCAACCAGAGTAAGGTTGACCGTTCTTCAAGTTACCGTGATGGTGTTTGATGTAACCCATGATCCAGGCCATTTCAATGCATCCCTCAAGAGAGAATTCACCGTAGGCTTCCATCTCCCAGCGAGTGCGGGCGTTACCCCATGGCGAGACTTCACCGAAACCAGTAACAACGATGACCTTGTCGAGATCCAACATACCCTTCAAGTGGCTCAAATGCTTGAGAGCTTCGTAGCCCTTGAGCTTGGGGAAATCGAACTTCATGTTGGCACGAGGCACGACCTTATGAGGCTTGTACTTGCGTTCAGCTTCATCACCGTAAATGATCTTAAAGTCAAGAGCATTCTCGGCAGCAACAGCCTTGCGGATCTCGGAAGTTTCCTTGATACCTTGGCGAACCTTGGTCATGATCTCGTTCAAGTTGGGGATAAATTGAAGACCACCGTTCAAGTCAGCCCAGACAGGTTCGTTCTGGCAGAGCTCAAAGATGCTTGGATGCATGAGACCAAGGATGTTGAAGGACATTTCGGCAGAAGAGAAGGTGCGGACACCCATCTTCTCGATATCCTCGGCGATCATGTTGTTAGGGCTCATCAAACCGGTACCACGAGTCCAGCTATGCAATAAATTAGTTTTTCTTTCTTTAAAAACTACCCGTGTTTGACTTACCCAATGACAGCACCGGCAATAAGCAAGTAGCTAGACCAGCTCTCAGAGTGCCAGCGGTTGAAGAGAGTCTCAAGAGCAATCTTGGACTCGCTGTACAAACCATCGTTACCAAAAGTACCGTGGTTAGGAGAAAGAGGCAAGATGACTTGAGCGGGACGAGTGTCGGAACCGATCGCTTGCTTGTGAGACTTGACGTTACCGAGCATGCGCAAGAGGTTGGTCAACATCATGCGGTGAGCCAACTCAGACTTGGAGTCAATAGAGTCGATCTCACGACCATTCTCAGGGATAGCAGCGAAGGGAATGATGAAGTCAAGATCCCAGTTCAAGCCCTTTGGATCGTAAATGTAGTCCACCAAAGCATCAACGTCTTGCTTGGAACCTTGGTTGAATGGAACAACGATAAGTTCGGAGCCACGCGAACCAAAGGTTTGGTAGATGGACTGGAAGTACTCGGTGACTTCACGGCTGAAGCGAGAAGTGGTGACAATGACCTTGGCACCACCAGACAAGAGACCCTTGAGGATTTCAGAACCAATTGAGCCCTTGCCAGCACCGGTCAATAGGACGCACTTGTTGATGAAGGTGATACCTTCTTCGGCAATCTCGGTAAGGACGTCGAGGTAAGTAGCGGTCAACTTGCTGCTGAACTCCCAACCAGATGGATCGTTGACATCCTTCTTCTTCAAGTGAAGGAAGGGGATGGTTTCCGACTTGGCAGACTTGGCAGAGATGCGCTTGTGCTCGGCAGTGCGGACGCTGGAAGACAAGCGGCGCTGACGGCCACGATTCTCCTTGACAATGGTGTTGGACATGGACATGGCACGTAAGACGTCGCTGTAGAGCTCCTTGATAGCGAGCTTGGAAGACTTCTTCATCTTGTTCTGGTTGCGGATGATCTTGTAGATGCGGCTCAAGTTCTGCTGAACCTTGAGACGGTTGGAGAACTCGGTGACTTTGCTACCACTAGCCATATCATTGACATAGTGAGCGAACTTGCGGCATCCAGGGCGCTGCACTTCTTCGTAGGTGATATCGCCCTTCTCGGTGACAGTGGTGTGAGGACCAGTGGGGAAGTTGACTAAAAAAACGGAGGTTAATTTAAATCAAATCTTTGATGCAAAAACATGCAAATTAAGAACTTACCATCCTTATAGACAGGATCGACGCTCAAGACTTCGACGCAGTTCTCAATGAGAGCCTGTCCGAGTTCCTTGGCCAATCTGTAAGTTTCGCCCTTGTCGCCAGCGCAGTTCTCGACGTTGTAGCGCATGTAATCGATCAAGCCAGGATAGGCGCGGGTCATGATGCGCAAGCACTTGGCAGTGACTTCACGGTCGACAATGGCAAGCTTGCCAAAGATGATATCGTACCACATCTCGAGAGCATCTTGACGGACCCAGTTCCAGTAAGAGTCGTAGCGACGAGCCTTGAGGCTGCTAAAGACAGGCTTGATGCCTTCGGCATAGACATCGCCATGTTCAGCGAGCCATTGGTCCAACTCGGCTTGGAGCTTGAGAGTTGTAGTTTTTTCTTCTTCGTACTTCTTGTGACCTTCACGCAGATCCTTTTGCAAGTATCTGGCGTACAAGTTGAGTTGCTAAAAGGAAAAAAGATGAATGTCAGTGAGATTTGTGTGGTCTACTTGAAAAAAGGATCGACTTAGCATACCTGATAGATCAAGTGGTTCTGCTTAGCCTTGAGAGCATCGAATTCTTCGCTGTTGATGACAGCAACTGCACCGGCTCCAGCACCGGCTCCAGCACCAGCGCTGCCAGAGGACAAGGTGACACCGGCCTTCTTTGCGTAAGCTTGAGCAACAGAGTCGAGCCAGGACTTGGCATCAGCTTCCGAGCCCAAACGAGCAGCGGGTTCCATGGTAAGACCCATCAAGAGAGCACCGTCAGTGCGGCCAGGACCCAGACCATAGGAGGTGGACAGGTAAGACTTGGCGTTGTTGAGGGTGAAACCACCAGGCATCTTGGAGCTGATCATCTTGGCAACCAAGGTGCTGGTGTGCTTACCGAGAGTGCCAGAGAACGAGCCATCCAAAGATGCACCAAGTTCTTCCAAGGGAGTTTCTTCGGCCTTTTCGGGAACAGCGTTGCTGAATTCCTTTTGCAAATCACCCAAGATTTCGTTCTGCAGAGTGGACTTGCCGCCAACAAGATCCTTGATGGCCTTGGACAACGGAACTTCGTCAACTGATTTCTTGAGCTTCTGAGCAATGACGACGTGGATGATCTCGGTAGCTGTCACGGGAGCATCGCTGGATAAAATTATTATTATTGTTGTTAGTAAACTGTATATTGAAGCAAAAGTTTTTTGTGATCGACATTTACCTGACAGGTTCTGCAGGGCCTGAAGGAGCAGGGGCGGCAGCTGCGACAGGTGCGGGTGCTGCAGCAGCAGCTGGAGCGGCCGCGGGAGCAGCGCTGCCAGAAGAACCTTCAGGGGCAGGAGCAGCTTCTTCAACGACAGGGTCTTCAAATTCATAGTAGATATCCTTGGCATCCTTGGAAATGCACAAGTTCTGACGGCGGTTGATCAATGCATCGTCGTAAGCCTGGTACTTCAGGTTTAAGGTACGAGTGGCCATGCCGCAGAGAGTAGGCGAAGGACCCAATTCGATGAGACGCTCGACTTGGAAGTTCTTGAACAGCTGGTCTTGAGTTTCGATCCAGCGGACAGGCGAAGCAAACTGGTAAGCCAACAATTCGACCAACAAGATATAACCCAAGCGCTGCTGCTGAGCAGGCGTGGCGTATTTGTCATCGCTCCAGTTCTTGAGCACCTTTCCGAGACGAGGACTGGAAGTCAAGTTGTAGACGTTTTCAATGTAGCTCTTGTCGGTGCTGAAAGGCTGAGCTGTCAAGTTGGGGATGTACTTGGCAGACAGCTGTGCGACGTTGATGTAGGTAGGGTTGATCTTCTTGGCGAGGTAAGTGCGGAAAGGAGCGACACCGCTGAGCAAGAAGGAAGAGTGGAAAGGCACATCGATGCCAGGAAGAGGAACAGTGGCGAAACCACGTTCCAACTTGATGCGTCCTCCCTTGGCCTGTTTCGCCTTGGTCTTCTCCAACGCTTCACCGATCATTTCAGAAAGGTGCTTCTTGACATCTTCGAGAGGCATGGTTTCCATGAGCTTCTGCAAGTCAATGTTGGACATCTTGATATAGTTGAGAACGTTGGTGAGCACATCCAAGTTGGGCAAAGAACCGGCCGCAACGTATTGCCAGTTTTCGACGTTGAAGTTGACAATTTCCAAGACATCGCCGCTCTGACGAGCGATAGAGTCGACAACGTAGCGGAGAGCAGTGTCGTTGAAGGACTTGCTGACACGTGCAGGGTTGACAGCAGCCATACCATAGTTGGATCGGCCTTCGGCGTCGCGCTTGACAGCAGACTGCATGGTCATACCACGGTAGAAGACGACATCCACGAGGGATTCAATGGGAAGCACGTCACCGACGGATGCCAAAGCAGAGTATTCACCGAGCGAGTGACCAGCAAAAGCGCAGTTGGATTGGATGAGCTCCTTGGCACGCATATCTTCGAAAGCGGCCTTCTCCATCAAAGTCAATGCAGGCTGAGTGAACTGGGTAGCCGACAAGAGACCGTTGGGTGAGCGGAAAGTGTAGAAGGATGTGCGCTCGTTGATGTTGGGGAACAAGGGCAAAGTCTTTGTGGTGCCATCAGACTCGACAACGTCGTAGGTCATGCTCATGTAGTTTTGACGGATAGCATTGCCGCGAGGACCGCCAAAGTGGACAGTCTTCTCCTTGGGGTTGTCACGGACAATTTCGATGATGGAGAAGCCATAGTTCTTCATAAAGTGCTTGTCGGCACGGTCCCAGATTTCCTTGGCGACAGGCGAGCTGGCGTACAAGGCCATACCCATACCTTGCTCTTGAGAGCCCTGGCCGGTGAAGACATACGCAGTGACAGGTTGCTCGACTTCGGCAGTACCCTCAACGATCTTCTCGCCGTTCTGGTTGATAGTTTCGACCTTAATAATCTTGCGGCCGTTCTTCATACCAGTGTGCGACAACTTGGTTTCGAGGCGGTCGGATGGCAAGACCATACCCATAAACTTGACATCGTAGGCAACGACGCGCTGAGGAACGTTGTCGGCAGCAAAGATTTCAACAAACTTGCGAGTAGAAGCGCTCGTCCACATGCCGTGAGTGATGGTGCCAGGCAAGTTAGCCAAGTCGGCAAAGTAAGGGTTGACGTGGATCGGGTTGTAGTCACCAGAGATCTTGGCGTAAGGCTCGTTGGAAGCAGGAGCGTGGACAACCGACGAGTAGGTAGACTGGGCAGGCATGACAGAGTAGCCACCTTTCTCAAAGAAGTGAGCTTGCTCGATCTCTTGGCCGTAGCGCTTGAGATACTCAATGACGGGGTTGCCGTAGCTTTCACCGGCTTCGTAGTCGACAGTGCCAACTTGGACAAATTCCTTGGTGGAAATTTGCATAGAGACAGAGCCAGAAGTCTTCACGCTGGCAAACTGCTTCTTGTTCCTGTACTTGACTTCGGTGTTGAGGCGGAAGATCAAGGTGCTTCCGGGAGCCAACTCGTAATTTTCGAGCTCTTCAGCCCATTCAATCCATTCCTTGGAGCGCAAAACAGCAATATCCTTGACATCGTTGAGCTTGAGCTGCATGGGAGTCTCAACAGTGCGCTGGAATGTGTGTTCGTAATCGTTGAATTGGCCACGGTACAAGAACTGGCTAGTGACTTCTAACACAGGCTTGTTGTCACGAACAATGATACCCTTGACTTCAACCATCTTGCCAGAGTCGGTGTTGAGGATTGCATTGATCTGGGCATAAGTGTCAACAACATCGCCGACAGACAAGAGGTCAGCACCGTCCAAGACGCGGAAACCGTTGGACAAGTGGACAAGCTTCAACAAGTCACCGTCAATGACCTTGGGGAAGATGGCCTTGATGATAGCCTTCCAGCCGACGACAATGGCAAAGTCCATAGGAGCATGGATGATCTTTTGGCCGCGGTCGACGTAAATTTCAGCTTGGTTACCAACAGCTTGGCAGAATTCCTTGATTTCAGGTGCCTTGACGGTTTCGCCTGTACCGATGAGCTTCTCGGTAACGGGAAGGTTCAAGAAATCGTCCCTGTTATCAGCACCGAACCACAACTTGTAGTAAAAGTCCTTGATGCGGTCGTTGCGACCCTCCATGACTTCGTGGATGGGAGCGTAGCCGAGCTCAGGCTTGTATTCGAACTGCAACTGGAGAGGGATGAAATCGTCGCCGCGTTTTTCAAAGAGCGAGACATGGATGAGGCTGCCAGCAAGAGAGACATCGACGGAAGTATTAAAGTCCTTGGTCTTTCCAGTAGCGCTCCAAAGACGCTTGTCCTGAACCTTGACACCGACAGGACGGCCATTGGCATCGTTGGTGATAACTACACGCTGGCCAGGACGGGGACGGAAGAGTTGCTTGAGAGGGTTGTCGACAAACTTCTTGCCTTGGACAATGAAAGGCGAAGTCAAGAGCGCACGGAGCCAGTTGTAGCAAGGACCAGCAATGACCTGGAACCAGGCATCTTCTTCAGGAAGAGCAGCTTCGTTTTCACCAGTCAAGAAAACGGTTTCGTTGTTGTTGGCAGCAGACGATGCAGGCTCGATGCTCTTCTTGATCTCGATCGGACCGCCTCCGAGGTACTCGATTTGAGGAATGCTGGCATCGTTGTTGCCGTAGTAGCGCTCCTTCAAGCTAGCAATGTGGCTCTCGTAGATATCACCGAGGATTTCGCCAACAGGCTGATCAACGCGAGTGGCATACTTGGCAGCAACGGGGCCGTGAAGAATACAAGTTCTTTGAACATCCTGGTCAACGACGGCAGCGAGATCCTCAGATTGCCACAAAGAATCCTTCTTGAACCAGACTTCAAAGTCCTTATCCATGACAGGGATGAAGGGAACAGGCTTCTGGCCACGGCGTTGGCAGAGAGTGACAAAGTGAAGCACGTCTTCAGAAGTCAAGAGCTGGTTGTCAGCCTCGGGGAACTGTTGCAAGAACTCGGGGACAAAGTCAAATGGATTGTCGAGTTGAGAGAAGCTCTGCAAGGTCGAAGTGGCTTCCTTTTCAGAGAAACGCTCTTCAATGCGGCGAAGGAAGTCACCAACGAGGTTGCGCAAGGTGATATCAATCCAGCGGTGCTCGTGCTTGATGTACATGAGTTCAATCATTCGGTTGACGACTTCGACGTAAGTCATCTCCTGCAAATCAACCACATCGCCGTTCTTCTTCTTGCCGAACCAGACCTTTTGAAAGTCGGCGTTGAGGCGCTTGATAATGTAGTCCTTCTTGGCAAGCAAGGCAGGCAGACGCTTGTCCTTGGGAAGGTTGAAAATGCTTTCATCGAGCTCTTTCCAGAGACGGACACCGCGAGTAGCAATCTTGTGAATTGGTTCGCCCAATTCAGAACGGACAGTGATGATACCACCAGCAGGGCCCTTGTAGGTCTTTTCCCAGTCCTTGTCATCGACACCGGGAGCATCGACCATGGCTTGCTTGACAGCTTCTGAAGCCAAGCCTTCCTTGGAGACCATCATGCGAGAACCAAAGAGGATACCATCGAAAGGCATGGGCGGGTAGTCGAACTTGAGAGCCCAGTCACCAGTCAAGTAGGGCAAGGTATCATCAGCACCACCGAAGCCGGAGCCAGCAACGAGGACAATGTTGGGCTGACGACGGATAGAAGCGTAGGTTTCGAGGATGGGCTGGTGGAAATCTTCAAAGCTGTGATGGCCACCTGCACGACCACCAGTCCACTGCATAATGATTGGCATGGTCGGATTGGCAGCGGCAATGGAAACAACCTACGTTACACACAATGCGTTAGTCCCCATTGTTGCCTAAATTTTATTCCATGTGCTTACCTGACGAATGGTTTCGATGCTTCCTGGCTTGAAGGCAACGTGGCGAATGCCTGAAGCTTGCAGGTTGGCGATAATTTCATTTGCGACATCCAAGCTAGGGACACCTGCAGCGACGCAAACACCCTCCATGGGCAGACCTTCCTTGCGCATGACTTGAACCAAGGGGTACTGGAATCCCCACTGACGGACGTTCAAGAAGAGGATGTTCATGGTAATGCCTTCACCGGGGCGGGTCAACTTCATGATCTCGTCGACCTTTTGGCGTAACATTTTTTCATTGTAGTGACCACCACCAGCAAGTTCGACGTGATAGCCAGCGTTCATCACAGCAGAGACAAACTTGCCGCTGACGGTGGAAGGAGTCATACCAGCAACCATCATTGGAGGTTTGCCCAACAAGCGAGACATGCGAGTATCGACGTGGATGCGGCCATTGCTAAGGAGAGAAGATATTAGCAACTAGTAAGTAAAAAAACCAAATAAACAGGTATGAATATTTACCTTGTAGTCTTGACAAGCTTAGGCTGGAATGCCTTCGCCCAGTTTTGCGCGAATGTCACAGCGCGAGGATCGGAATCAAACAAGTCCGCCTTGTACGACAGATCGCGGTTGCTTCCTTCAAGCGCACCGGCCAACATGATCTGGACACCGGTGCCTTCCTTGTTGCGATGGGTGAGACCGCCAATACCAGAAGTACCACCAGGGCCGAAATCAATAACATGAGTCAAGTCACGCAAAGCAATAGCCTTTTCCCAGTGCACAGGGCGGCAGCAGATCAGCGAGACCAATTCAAGAGTCAGGTCGGTAGCGGAACGCAAGTCATTGCCTAGCAAGTCACACAGTAAAATATGTCAATGTCCATCCATTCATATTCTTTCTCTCTCTCTATCTCTGTGCGGCACCCCAACGCCCCAGTGACCCAGCGACCCAAAAGTTTACAACAAATCCAAACTCCGCACAATTCCACTGCCCAAATTTGGTTTCCCCCATCATCGTTACCTGAATCAGTGGCGAAAACTGGGATAGCGAGATCCTTTGCGTCGAATGTAAGGTTGCCACGTTGGATGTCCTGCACGAGAATGTCGATGGCGGACTCCAAATAGTTGCTGTGGAAGGGTGCAGTGATTGGCAAGAATCGAGAGGAGAACTTGAGCTTGCGCTGCGAGAAAGGTACTCGAGACTGCTCCAATCCGGTAGGTGCCTTGAGTTTGCGGAGACTCAGATTGAGACCGTACAAGGACTGAGGTGGGCCTGTGCAGACAAAGGAGCGAGGGCCGTTGAAGAGTGTCACCTTGATCTGGCGGTCGGGTGCAAGGTGAGCGTTGGTTGCGTCAAGATTGCTGAGGACTTGATCTTCACGCAGACCAGTGATAGCCAACATGGGGGTTGGGTTGCCCTCATTGTTGGAAAGCGAATCCTCCAGGATGGTAGGGTTCAGAGTGGTGGGAGGGAACACTTGCTGGGCGCGCGTGCCCGTCCAGAACAGCAAACCGAGAGCCTTTTCGGCGTTGCGGGTGAATTCCTCTTCGGTGTTAGAG
Source organism: Rhizomucor pusillus (assembly GCF_041956525.1). NCBI lineage: Eukaryota > Fungi > Mucoromycota > Mucoromycetes > Mucorales > Lichtheimiaceae > Rhizomucor > Rhizomucor pusillus. The sequence goes on along the minus strand of NW_027192147.1, from coordinate 1,229,274 downwards.
GAGGCAATGACGGCAGATGTGATGATACCCTGACTGTGACCGGTAGTACCTGAAGTTTTTTCCCCCTTAGCTAAACTGTATGCATTTATGCTATCCTCACTCTCTCTCACACACACACATACCAGCCAAAAGGTTTCTGATCTCGCCAGGGGACTTGTCCAAGACGCGGAGCATCACATAGTAATGGAGGAGCTGAGTGAGACCGATCAGCGGGAAGCTGACGGGCGCGGATACGAGATACTGGAGGTCAGGACGAAGCTCTGGGTTCTCGAGCCAGCGCATAATATCGAGACCCTTGGAGTGGAAGACACTTGCTTCGGAGCTGCGGGCATGCTCGGCAAGGACGACAGCCATCCTTTCTACAAATCCCCGTACTAATCCTTGATATGTCGTCCAGATATCGGCGAGTTCGTCAAAGTACTCTTCGATGTTGCCCTGTCCACCAAAGACAGCAAAAATCTTGGTATCGCCCCGGGCAGCGGCAGAGAAAAGAGCAGATTGAGACGGAGTGGCTTCCTCGGATGTCAAAACATTGTTATCCTTGAGAACAACGAGGGCTGTAAAGTAAGCTTGGATGATGACAGTGCGAGATTCGGAAGACAGATTGCGAGTGATAGCATGTACATCGTTGTTCTTGAGATATTGCGCTCGAAAGTCGATGAAAGCGGTCCGTGCAACAGGTAAGAACTGGGGTTCTTTGGCTGCTCGCTTGGCAGCAAAGTTCATGAAACGAGCAGCAAGCTCGATTTCGGTAGGTTCATCGAATTCATCAGTTTGAACAGGGAACTCTTCTTTTAATTGTTCGGCAGAGACCCAGATATCGGCAGGGACCAGGATAGAGACTTCCGTCTTGTTCTGCTTGACAGATAATGGCCGGAGTACTTGATGCTGTTGTTGTTGTTGTTGTGGATTCATCTAGGGCAAATAGAGTATATGCAAGAAAGAGAAGAAGAATAAAGTAAGGGGATGTAACGTAAAGGGATGTGGAAAAAGAGAGATAAACGAATGCCTTTCTGCTGCTGCAAGACCTTTGCTTCTTTTTTTTTGTCTCCCCCCAACAAAAAAGAGCAAAAGAGCAAAAAAGCGAAAATTTGACAGGCCTTGGCTGAAAAACCCCCAGCGCCGCCAACCAATATTTTCTTGGGCCTAACTGGTCGCGTCGGAGTCGTACCACCTTTCCGTCCCCAAAATGCCGAGGCCCACTCTAAGCAGGTACGTTTGTTTGGGGATTCTACTGCTCCAAAAATCCTGTTTATTCTATTGCCAACACTCTCCACTTTCCCTATCTCTTTCCCGCCTTGTCTTGTTACTTCTTGAACTTTGAGTTACTCTCCTGTTTCTAATACTTTGACATTTTATTATATCCTTTTTCACTCTTCTTGTTTGCTATCTGAAACCTGTGTGCAGAAATTATGCTCCACTCCGATCTTTGGCCCTCTGCTTTCGTTGACAGCAGCCAATGTTTATCATCGTTTCCGTCGGTCGTGAACGTTCTTGAAAAGCCTTTTCTATCGCTAGAACGAGTCTGTAGTACTCTGAGACGACTCAATGAAACGAATTGGGGAATCTAAAACTCGGGAAACTGCTGTATATCTACCCCCAAGCCTGCCTGCCTGCCTGCCATTCTACTAGCTGAACCCACGGATGTAAACTAGCAGTTTGGGAGGCTACATCTTTCTACTACTACTGCAACTGCAACAGGCTTGTGTCAGGTAGACATGGATCCCAGGTTAATACCTCTGGATAGTTCTTATCTTATTGTTGTCCGTCGGAACGATAAAACCAGTGATGATAAGGTTCCCAACACGCTCTTCCCACCCCACTGCTTTGTTTGGAGATTTTTTGATCCCATGAGTATTGAGATCAAAACTCGTTTACTTAGCTGCAACATATACATATACATATACATATATATTATTCCGTCTTGCAAAATGAATGATATTTGTATTCTTTTTACTTCTTGAAGATCACATTTCATCAGTCACACCATTGCTAGCTTTATCAATCTACTCCTTTCCAATGTTGGGATGAAAAGGGCTTCAACGACAATGAAAATTCGAGATTGGGATGGACGCAGACAAAAAAAGAAACTCAGCGGGCGCGGGCAAGCAATTTTGTAAAGTTTGAAACCAAGACACTTTTTCCCTTCAAAGCCGTTTGCCCACCAAGCATGACATCTAAACTCGACAAAGCTTTGGATGAAGCAATCAGAGACAGACGTTCCTCCTCAAGATACTCTGGCGATTCAGCGCCTCGCTCTGCTAGAGATTTCTCTGGCGGTATTCGCAAACGATCAGGTGGTCCTTTGCCTGCTTCAAGGCTAGGCGCTACTTTTGTTCGCACAGTCCAGTTGCGTGGATCAAACGCTGGCGTATGTATACTCTCTCTCTTTCTCCTGCTGCACTTACACATTGCAACCTTTGACTAAAACAATTAAAAGCCCAGAGCAACCGATCAACAGTGGAAACATGACATGTTTGACGACGATCGCGGCATACAGTCCAGACTTGGTCCCCGCCCAAGAATCGGCGGCAGAGGCTTCAGCGACAGAGGATTTCAAGGACGTAGAGGAAACGATACGGTCGAGCTGCTCATAGAGAATCTGCACTACAATGTTACAGAGAACGATTTGAAGGTACGCTAAAGCAGATGATCCGCGAAGAAAAGGTACAATTCATTGACGTCAACCCGTTGCTGAAGGATCTTTTCGAAATGGTTGGACCTGTGGATAAAGCAAGAATTGTGTATGACGCGTCCGGCCGCTCAACTGGTGTAGCACGCATTGCATTCGCGAGATATGCCGACACAGACGCAGCGTTGGAGAAGTACAACAATGTCGAGCTGGATGGTATAGTTCTATGAAACATGGTACGACTTGTATGTGTGATATCATTGACGTACGAGTTATCTAGGCCAACCTATGCGTATCTCAAAGGTAGAAAAGGAACGATACAATCGGTCTCGTCGAAACGATCGCTCCTGGTGCGTCGTAGTTGCAATGTACCATTTGAAGACTTTACTTATAGTCGGCTGTAGGGGTGGTGACAGGGGAAGACGAGGTGGTGGTCGACGTGACCAAACTGACAGAAAACAAAAAAGTGCGAATGAGCTTGACGAAGAAATGGATGCGTATATGAAGAATACTGGCGACACAGTGAGTGCCTATCTACAGCCTGTCTCACCCATGTTGCTGACTGCTTCTCTTTCTAGGCTGCAAAAGATTCAAAAATGGCTATCGATTAATATTTATCATTTTGGCACAATGCTGCTACTTTGCGTTTGATAAAGAAAACAGACCATTCGTGATTTCTTTTCATGCACATTTGCGCTGACCATGGGCACCCTTGTCTTCCACAGGAGAAACAATCTGGAGCGGGCAGTCTTGCTCCGTGTATCAGCATTTTATGTCTGCAAACTGATGGATGATTAGCTGAGAGCTTTGCATTGGCAACAGTCGGTATAAGTTCGCGGCGAACCTTATATTTGGTGAAGCTTCTCAGAGATTTGATACAATCTATATACTCGACTTTACGTTGTTTTATTATCTCAAGCTCTCTTCCATCGAACAAAAGGTTGGTGTCTAACACAAGAGATTGCGTGTTGTATTCAAGAGTAGGATTATTGACTTTTTTTCGTCCAAGCAGCAAGCTCGATCGTGTAAGAAGAGTGGGTGATCTGACTATACATATGCATACAAATAGCGAGATACGTGCTTAATTGAATAATTACAACATGTCTCTCCAAGTATGCCAGGTTTCCGAATAAACTGTCCTATAGACAATTTTGTTGTACAGTAGGTTCTTTCTTCTGTTCTTGCATGTCGTGACACTATTTGATACGTTACTATTTACGAAGAAAAAACTGTAAAATACTGATAAAATATACCTAGAAAGTAGAGTAAAACAATCAACAATTATCAATGATAAGGAGGGTATTATCAGGATCTGGTCCTAATCGTAGACAGCTTCTCGGCAATAGCTCTGCAGTCCCCGCTTGCTTGTTTGGCTTGTCAACGTCGTTCATCAATATCATTCGAAGGTCTTTTCGAGTATGCGTTTGACCAGTCAATTCTACTTCTTCTTTGTACAGCTCATGTGACATGCGCAACTCCGTAATTATCGTTTTCGTCTTGTCAAGTAAGCACTGGTAGAGGTTGAGCCTGGCAATATTTACAATTGTAGTACAGACAAGTAGTACTCACCTTTACTGCCTAGGTACTGTTCAACGATTTGTATACCTCGCTCATTTCCTGCACGTCCGTAGGTATCTTGAATTCCACCAAACGATCCATCACCAGTATGTTCTCCAGCGGCATAGAGAATGCCTAGACATGCAATTTATCCCCTAAAACCAGATATTAGCAGCGTTTCTACTACAGATATAATTAAAGAATTGACCTCGTGCATGTACGAAAAAGATCTGCAACTTTTTGACTATGGCATAATCGGCAAAGCGATACTTGTGGAGGTGGTGGAATATGGACCGACAACCGAAAGCACCTTTTACATGGTCAAAACCATGTCTTGCTTTGTCGATATTGTTGTACAGACCAGATGTCTCCAGAAGGAGAAGCTCGTTATCATGCAGGTCTCGTATGACACCATCAGCGTTATATTGCGTGCCATATTCGTTGCAATTCTGAATGGCTGCAAGTCTTACTTCCCCTGGAACGAAATGAAGTCCGTTGACCGAAATAGTTATAGCTTCCAAAAACGGCCAAACAATTGCATGGTTGAATGTTGTTTCCGAAGCAGACAAATAACTGGGGTCGCAGAAAACATACTCAGCGCTATATGATGATATATAAGACACGGATCATATAAATGCTTCCGTATAATTTCTTACAGCCTGGACATTATTCGATGGAAAAAAGTCTTTTGTGTTGGATTTTTAATCTTCTCCAAATCACCAGCAGCCTTGATCATCGCTTCGAAATTCTAGGAATGACATGGATTTTAAAAAAATATATATATATCAATAATTATATACAGCGGTAGTGACCTTTTCTGCAGCTGCAGTCTTGAAACCCTTCAGATATTCTCGTGCTTCTGCACAAATACGAGTTGTTACTCCATGCAGCTGCAAATGTTCATGTAGTTCTTGAGGTATTCTAGGATCACAATGTATTGTGAATCCACATTGTATGATCATAGCCCGTTCCAAAATGCGGATCTTATTGAGTTCACAAAGCAATGTCAGCCATTCTCAAAGTGAAGGTGCCTAAGGTTGTGCGGAATATTGGTCTGGAGTATTTCCATCCACGCATGCCAAAAATCATCGTCATTTTCTATCGGCCAAATGCTTCCAGTTTCGATCGGTGGATCGCAAGGCAGTAGGGTTCTCTAGAAGCAGTATTTTCAGTTTTTGGTGCTTGCTTAGGTAGTATTCGAATTTGCTTTACAATATCTTCGAACTCTTGCTGCTGCTGTTGTTGTTGTTCTTCCTGTTTCTGTTCCTACTGCTCCTATTTAGATAGTAAGTATATTAAACCCATGCCTAACAAAGTGGGAACATACAGTTTCATCTTCATACGCTCGTCTAGGCGATGGTACTAATACATGCTTTCTGCTAAACCTCTGGCGCTACAATACCTCTTGGATTTTGTAGTCTCCTCTTCATCATTTGTAGGCACCTCGTTTTCATCGCGTTTCTGAAAAAGAAAAAACTGTAAATTTCTTCAATCAATCTGCAGTAGATCTTAAGAAAACTTACCTCTTCTTCGGCACATCGTTATTTGGGCAAGACACTACTATAGAAGTTTAGAATCACAAGGGACATTACATGATGGTTTGAACCGCTTTATGCATATACCTTGATATATTTGTTTGCGTGATTGAGTTGACCGTGCTATTGGTTACTACAACACTGTTGGAGGTTTGACCGAAAGTGGCTGTGGGAAACGTATTCAAGAGCTCCTTTGCTTTCGATATCCTGCTTTGCTTTGTAGAGCGACTGGCAATCTCTTCCAATTCTGATTTCAAAAGCGCCTCGATTTCTTGCTGTGAAAGTTGAGGATTTGCCTCGGCAAATAGTGTGAAAGCATCTTGGAGCTTCCATTCGGCAACCGGATTGTGACTAAAATAAGAGTTCTTTTCGAGTTTCATGATACATGTTGCAAATAATGAACACGCGTAAGATCGCAGGAAGATAATGCTGAAGAAAGGCGTTTGATTACCGCAGCCAATAAAAGGACAGGGGTCTGGATCTCTTCTGCAGGCACTCACAAAAATTCAGCTTGGTCACACGTCGGTAATCTTATAAAACGGAGGGATGCTCAAAGCTGTGGCTTTCGCGTAGTTTTCGCGTAGTGCTTTCTTGGGATAGTCAATAATACAAAGCTTTTAAGCCTTAGTTATTTACCATTTATGAGTAGTCATTGTGTTACATCTTATCTGGAACTTATAAGTCAAAGTTCATGCAACCACCTAATATTGATCTTCTGAACTGATCGCATCAAGAGGTAAATGCTAACTTGGGAGAACTCCAACCTGTTTTCGTTCGCAGAAAGCCAGATCAATGTTCATTGGTAGATATGGATGCCACTAGCATGTGTACAGAAATGTTAATGCTCGAACTGAATTCCCACACATCTTCCCGGTTGTACTTTCCTTCCCTGTTTATAAATTCCTTGTTTTCTTAGACATCTCCCTATTGCATGTCTTCCTCGAACTTCGTTATTGAATCCTTGATATAGATCAGCAGTGTGTTTCGTCATTCCCTAAAATATCTGTTTAACTAACCGACGGTTCCTAATCTAGTTCCTCACCATGGTGGCTGATGCCTCCGGCTCTATTCATTTTGCTGCTTCATCTATCTGCAATGTGGTAGACGCACATTTGATGGCGTTAAGCAATGCTTCCTTGCACGTATGCTTTATTCGCAGACATCATTCCTTCATAAACTACGATTGATTTTGGAAACTGCTACATGCATATTAGGGAATTATATCTAAAAATTACGTTAAAGCCATTGGGCACCTTCATCTTCTTTATCTGCGACTGGATCGAGCGGTGAGAATAATACAGCCAGTGGCTCCGAACCGGGCAGGTTTCTGACGAGCGAGCGCACAGCGTCTTTGCTGGCAGTGCTCCTTGTCTGCAAACCGGCACTCTTTACATATGTACTCACCTTTGTAATGCGCTTAGCTGTTTTATATTTTTGACCAATAAGAGTCAGTGAAGCTTGAAAAGGAGAGATGAACAAGAAAATTGGGTCACCTTCGTCTGAGAAATTCTTGTTTTGGAAATGTCAGTTGGAGCGGAGCAAGTTCGCAGTTTCCCATTTGCATAAATAAAGGATCCTACGCCTGATGAATTTAGCGATGTTTCCTGGGACATTCATATTTCCTCCCACATAATCCGTAACAATGATGCACCCGCCGCTGTAAGTCTTCTATCAGACGCCAATGATTTGACAATCGAAGCTGAAGCGTATATACACACGCGGACGACGACGCAACGTACATATATAACCTCGTTTGCAGCTTACTGAATATATGTACCAATACTTTAATATCATTAGAAGACGAGCAAAAACCAGAGCATCAAATATCTAGTTTCTTGTGCAGCTGCTTACATCTGACAGTGGCGTGATACTTTGGTGTCATGGTGTCATGTCTGTCGGCAAATTACCGGCAGCCAAGCCTATGGCTGGCACCTCACATAACAGACAAGTCCTTACCAGAAACTTCGATAGACAGGTTAGCACATATAGCACAACCGATTGAATCAATAAATCCTTTACTCTCCTTTCCTGTTCCCAACTAGCCTTCTGGCTCTTAATAAGTTCATCCAAGAACTCGTAACAAGAAACGACTGCCGACGCACACATCACCACAGAACAGTCACAGCGCTTTAGAGCTACAAACTGGATGGGTTTTCAATAGCGGCCCCATTGATTCTATCAACTTGCAAACATCTCAGATTACGGATATTTTTCCCTCAACATTCAACTGAAGATTTATTGTAGCAAGGAATAACTGAATCAATACTGCAGACATAGGTTTGCAACAAACATTCCTGTACGGATCAGCCTGATCCGTGGGTTCGATTGGTACTGCCTGTCACCGGCCACAGCAACCTGTTGAATATTTGCACTGGCTTTCATGCTGTGTGAACCTGGTTGTGAAGGATCTATCTTGAAAGAGAAGGCGTCGTGTAAAATTGTCTGCAGAAGCAAAATTAGCACGGTATCGGACCTTCTATGCTGTGGATGCGAATAAGCAGGTCTAGTTTGACAAAGGTGATAAGCTATGATCTTATGTGATACATTGAAATTCTCAGCTTTTGTCTTCCCAATCTAGTCCTGTATGATACTCTAAGGGGAAAAACGGTTTTCCTTTCTATGCTGCTAGTAAATATCGAGAAGCAAAAGTTAGATAGTGCCTAATGCACTTACTATAGGTTGAATGCGAAGCGTTGTTCATGTTTTTTCCTTGATTGCAAACTGCGGCAGGTCTTAGAGTAGATCAAATTCCATCTTTTTTCATCATGTATAACAAATTACTATATTGTATATCTGACGTTTTTCTTGTAACGCATGTTATGCGAACTGCAATACATTTGTTGGAAAGAAGGCTGTAGAACTCGATATGCGCAATGTTCCCTAGAAATGCTTGGCTTATAGCTATTTTTTACAACCCTCCCGTATTTCGAACCATATCCGTCTGCTTAAGCCAGTGGCGGAACCTATAGAACCATATAAATTGCCTTCTCATGTATTCGATAGTCCTGTGAGATGATGAAATGCAGGATGTATGCGTTCAGATTAGCCCATCGGACAAGCGAACTTGAGCCTACAGTTCTCCCTCCCATACCTCCCTTTTTCGACACTACAGAAGATGATCAAAGAGCAATATTTAGAGATAGAAGCTAACTATATACATTATTTTATTGTATTTCTTCTGGAAACTTCACAGCAAATGCAGATGATCGCAGAAACTGTATGCTCATGTTATTGTCCTCCGGACTAAAGAGCAAATACATATCTGATCTAGTCAAAAACATCTCGGTGGAAAGCGATATAGTTCACGTCGAGATCCTTGCGGACCATCTTGAGTGCAAGGTTTGTAATGGTTCATCTATGCATCCACCGTACAGAAAGCAAGTATGTAGATAATTTGTGGCTATCAAATTGCAAGATAAGCCTTGGAAATTAAAGCCGCTTTCTTGCTGCACTCAATGCAAACCCAAGATATCCTGTCGAGAATCACATTCGACCGATTGTGTGAGACGCAAAACGCACGTTCTGTACGCCGGTTTCGAGATTTTGCATGTAAAACGATTATCTGTTATGAAACGCATCGATTCTAGAAAGATCAGTTCCCTCTTTTAGGCGTATAAGTTACTGCATGTTCTCAATAAAATTATGTCCAGAATGTATGTTTTTTTTGTGAATCGCATGCTGCAAAAGCAACTGAAAGGCAGATGAAGAGCGAAAGCTAGCTTCGCGGTTACTTAAAATAAGACGATTGGACGCAGAAGGATGGGGAGGTGTACGTACGATGCACTTGCTATCCATGGTGCTAGTATGCATCCACTCTCAGCCGTCCCGTTCCAAAGGAGCTTGGAAGTCACGCATAGTAAAATTGCAGACCATCGCTTCACCCCAACATGTTCTATAAACCGTACATGGAGCTATTCTGAAAACGAATCTTTCCAAGAGTTTTAATAAGTTGACATTAAGCAGCTCATGCCGTCTAAACAAGAGGAGAAGTATCCAAGGAGGTAGGAATGTCTGGTAAGCTGCTTGGTCTTCTTCAGAGCTAGGGACTACAAAGCGAACGGGCGTCTCCCAGCAATCATCTCTGCTTTGTCTTGTCTGCTTTTGCTGATGCTGTGGAAGGTTCTATGTATTCTCTTGCTAGGACGAGTAGGTCGGCCTGCATTGGTCAGTCTTCCAGACTTTCGTTTCCATTACTAGCTACTGACAACACTGAACCCCATATGGTACTTTGGTTATCTTATCTGTCCTATGAAATCTTTCAGATATTGATGATAATATCATGGTTTTTAGATTGTTTTCCTTTGCTAGTGTACAATGACCATTCAAAGCAAATCGTTCAGTATATCTAGGCATCCAAATGCAAGTGTCCGCTAGATGCATAATAAATATGTATCTCGGTATACAGAAGAGTGCATGCAAGTTATCCCCCGAGCGATTATGCTGTAAACCTAGTTTCCCTTAGCTAATAACCGTTTATACATTACCGTCATTTTTGAATATCACGTTTTCTCTGTCTGGAAAATGCACATCTAGTCTGTGTATATCCTGAGTTTGCCTGCGGATTTAAAAATACAAAAGAACGCCATACATTTTGCAAAGAAGCCCTGCAACTCTGTCTCAACTGTGTAACCTGAGTCGCTTTAATCTCTTGCCGAACATTTTTCCTCTTGTTAGCCCTTTCAAGTTCGAATGAGGTTAAACAGCATACGCAAGATTCTTTTGCTGTTTGCAATAGTCTCTTGCATTGCAACCGTACATTGCCAAACGTTGCAAAATCCGATCTTCTGGCAAGCACCCCGACTTTTCAATGCTTCGGATCTTGCGACAGACAGCATATCCCTTGACAACAGCGCCGAGTTTGCGTTCTCTGAAGACTTCCAAACTATATATGCCGGTGGAGACGTCGATAATTTGGAGCGTGTAAGACTAGTCCGGGTTTTCTTGTTTGATGCATTTTTCCGCTATAGTAACAAGGCTTACCCGGGTTTCCATAGCGACTCGTAATTGACTTTTCTTATTGTTGCAATTCGACTGATACCACCTACGATATGCTTCAGCAACGAAACGGAAATAGTCTAGATCATGCGCTTGTTCAGCAAAAACCAAAAATTGCCTTGATACAACGTGGACACTGCAATTGGAGCCAAAAGATACAAACAGTCATGAACGTCTCTTCAGCAAACGACCTCAAAGTCTCCGCTGCAATCGTATATGACAATGTCACCCGGCAGGATGCTGGATTCGTGATAAAGCCATCTTCAGGGTTTAGAGGTATAGGCCCTTACGACTCGACACTCCCAACCAATCGCAATATAAGCAGCATGAGCGACAATGACTTGTCCAATGCATCGCTTAGAATACCTGTTTACTTTGTTCCTAAAGACTACGGCGATGCCTTGCTTAATGCTTCAAATATCGACCCTGCGTATCCGGGATATACCGAGTTAATGCAGCTGTGTGCATATCTTGACGGGGCTTGGTTCACGAACGGCAAGGGCAATCCGAGTGTCTGGGTTATCAGCAGAGGATATCTATCATACGTCATTGCACTTGCAGCAGTGTTTCTTATAGGTAAAACCACGTGCATCATACCAACGGGCGCGACATCCTATTCATGCCTTATGAATCACAGCCCTCTTTGCAGGTATCATTTTCCTCCGCTGGTGGCGAGTGCGCCAGCTGCGCGAGCAAAGAGAATACGAGGCTCAGCTTGGCGGACACGCATATAACATGCAACTACGAGGCCGGCAAGCAAAGCCGCTGCCTGTCGATATTGTAAATTCGTTCCCTATCGAGACATACACTGTCGACAGGGTCAAGAATGCAAACTGCGCTATTTGCTTGGAGGATTTTGTCGAGAATAGCACCGAAGTGCGGATTTTAGGCTGCGGCCATGGCTTTTGTGTATTATGCATAGGTTAGTTCTCCATACCTTTTGCTGCGAAAATCACTCCGATTACCAACTTGGCTGCATAGATCCGTGGTTAACTCAAAAGTCAACAGTTTGCCCCATGTGCAAATACGATTGCTTACCACCCGAGCGCAGGCGTCAGGAGGAAGAACAAGAAGCGGCTGAGGCGGCCGATGCTAGCGCCATAGCGTCGTCTTCAAGGAGTGCAGGGGATTCTAGTCGAGTAGCGCTCGAGGGCAATTCATCCGAAATACAACAGCAAACAGTTGCGGAAGCTAACACGCCAACGAATAACCTTGCTGCCACTGAGCAACATGGATCCGAAAATGCACGTTCCTCAGCAGCGCATGATCAGCCTGTGGTTATCAACATCGCAGCCAATGATAGCAACGATGCATCGCAGATACGTACGACACCCACCAACACGTCTGCAGCTGGAACAGCAAACAATTACGAACAGTCTTCGACAACGGCAAATCATGAACATAAAGTCGACACTCAAAACCCTGCTAACCAAGGAGAACGATAGCAGATGGTTTGATACTTGACAATTGTCTCATTACTCTGTATACCTTTATATTTTTCGGTTGATCCTTTTGTACATTACTATTCATTACACACATTACCACTTGCTAACGACCTCCTCCTTTTCGCCTTTTTATGTATTCTAACGTAGAAACATGCATGTAATATTTTGTTATTTATTATTATTATTATTAAATGTCTGGCCAAATGCAAACCTCGGAATATGTATGCAAAATATGCAGTGCGCAATAATAGTATATCCGATAGCCAAGTGTGTACTCACTGTATACTGTATGTATGCATTCTATTGTATCAAGAAATGTTCTTGATAGCTAAACCATTTGGAGACATTTTGCGTTGAAGAGATGATGATTTCCGTTAAAAAGCATGTTTATATGACCGAACTTTGGGCGTAGAGCTGCTTACGTCGCGCACCTCGTTTGGTAACCTATATGATGTTCCCTTGTACTGCCACGATTCAGCCAGGACGTCATTTCTTTCCATCTAAATGTCCGCCTCTGTCTTCTGCATGAAATCATCGTTGTCTTTCGTTTCCAGCACACTCTTTCTTCCTTTATGTTCTTCGAAGCCACGTATGTGCCGTCACCGCAGCTATCTGCGACTGGCAGCGTTGAAGGTCAGCCTGCAACTGCACTGAACCCTCGCAAGTGTGATCTCACCCGATTGGGTACTTGTTAGACGACGATCCTCATTCCTCGCTGCCGCCATCGCCTCCACCCGAGGACCAGTCTCAAAACTCAAACTCCTCGGACGATACCATTCTCGAAAGTCCTGTCGACCATTTGATATTTGTTATACATGCAAGTATCCACCAATGTGAAACATTCGACAGACGGCTTTACTGACTACATATGTATCTGCATATAGGGAATTGGTCAAGTAAGCTAGCAACAGTGTATGTTACAACTTAGGGGTATTTCTCAAACATCGTTCTTCCGCTATCTAGCAAACTGAGCAGTATGGTCACTTTTACGAGCACAGTAAATGTCAAACACATGTAGGGTTGCACATATTTTTCACGTGAATGCTAACGTACCATCGCAGTTGAGAATCTTCGGGAAACGACTAGACAGGTCCTGCAGGCCAAAATACCCGACCACGCGGTACGCATTGAGCTGATACCGATAGAATGGCATCGACATATTCACGACCAAACCGACCCTACAATGGGCAAGATAACCCTGAAATCAATACCCACTATCCGGCTGATCGAAAACGACTATCTAGCCGATGTACTGTACTACTTCTCACGCGAACGAGGTCAAAGCATTGTAGATAATGTCACCAATCTTTTCAACACATCGTATCACAATTTCCTAGAGAAACACAAAGATTTTAGAGGCAGAATTGCCATTATTGGCTACTCGTAGGTGTAACCCTGTTGGATCCTGGTCTTGCAACGACTTTCACTAACATGTGTAGGCTTGGCGGCATCATTACTTACGATATCTTATCACATCAACGGGAATTGACAACCCCGGAAGAGCAAGCCGAAGCTCGCAAAGTCGGTCTAAACTTTACAAAGTTCGATTTCAAACCGGATTTCTTTTTCGGGTTCGGATCGCCGCTGGGAGCGGTGTTGACGATAAGAAATCAATCCCCGAAGTTGTATCATCCTGACCATGATATCATCTTTGAGAATATTTTCCATCCTTTTGATCCTTTGGTGAGTATCGCAGCGAGGATTTAAACGATGTATATCGATCGCCCATGCTCACAGTCAACATTCCATGAATTGGTAGGCATATCGCTTTGAACCACTGCTCAATGAATACTATACGGATCAGTCAGCGGTGCTGGTAGAGAGATCAATTCCATTAGGACCGTCGTTTTCATTTCCATCTATACCATCGCTACCCGGTACTGGGTTCTTCTCATTTTTTTCATGGAAATCTTCATCGTCTCAAGGGCAACAACAACAACAACAACAACAGCAACAGGAAGAAGATACCGACAAGGCATCTGCGGAAAGCAGTAGCAATGGAGCCAACGATATTGTGAATGAGCAAGTAGGAGAAGATAACGTGAATGCTTCCGCGCAAGCAGGAAAGCAGACAGATCGTGGAATGGCCAAGCAAAGGAAAAAATCAAAACGTGATGATAGCGACAACAAGCTGATATCTTCATTCAACGCTTTCCTGCAATATTTCTCGTCATCTGGAAGGAAATATCAATCCAGCACGAACGATAACGACGGTGCTCGACAGTCTGATGAACAGGAGCAACCACCAGGAATCATCACGTGGGATCCAATTAGAGATGAAGCCCGATGTCATTTCTTGAACGTTGGAACGAACGAAGGAGATATCGTTTCGACTCGGATCACTCGTGGACTTGATATTATGACTGCAATGGAAAATGCAAGCGAGGGCGTTCCGAGGAAACGTCCATTATTGCGCTCTCGATCGCGAACCGTTGGGTCGCCGAATGAATTGATAACTCTCAGTAATCCGGATATCAAAAGTGATGTTGTAAAGTCAAATCAATCTGATCCTGAAAGCAAAATGAAGAAACGGCATCTTGTAGAAGTACTTGGCATCGATGGAGTACGCATGGAGTCCTTTGAGCGCGTTGAGGATACGTTTAACACGGCGGCAACCGATCATAACAAAGATTACCACCGTTCCGATAAACAAGAACAGATGCAATCATCAAAGGAGAATCTGCAAGCAGAAAACGACAAGGATTCAGTCAGCCAACAGCAATGTGACGAATCTGACAAGGATAACAAGCAGGTTCAAGGTGACAAAAACAACAACACCAGCGTTTCCATATCGAGTGTTTCGAAGGACAACGGCAGCGACAATGAGCAGCATAGCCAGAAAGAGGATGGCAAGCAGAATGTTTGGTCTGATCTGAACAAGGAAATCCATGAACCTGGACCTGGGATCACAGAGCCTGGGCAGTCCAAGACTGACGTTGCTGAGGATGCATCAAAGGGAAAGGACTCTGAAACGACTAAAGACGAGGAAGCGGCTGCAGCTAAAGAAGCTGCAATGCAGCAAACTAAACTACCTGGTGGCCGGCGTATTGACCATGTTCTGCAACCAGAAAGCTTTATGAGCATGATCGCAAACGAGTACATTGTCGGTCTCCGAGCACATTTCTCTTACTGGACAAACAAGGATCTATTGTGGCATGTGATGTGTCGGCTGGAAGATCTAAAAGAAAATATGACGGAACCATTGATACAATGATGATATGCACGACAGAACATGACCTGTCGATTTATGCTTCCACAGCAATGTACACGGGGCTCTTGCGCGACATCTTTTTCCGCTTGTATTACTTCGATGATTAGCTTCTCAGGATCTTCGATGCGAAGTTCTGTTCGATATGTAGCTTTAATGATTTAGATATTGATAGAATGTGCATCTACATTGCTTGTCATTAAAATTGTATGCGTTCTTCTCACTCGGAATTAGTACGCCAACTGTTTACGCTTATTTAAACGATGTAACCACATCACTGTCTGCAATTTTATTTACAGGTACTGACTGCAGTAGTCGTACTCCATTGAATCAATCAGTAAATTCATATATATATAGTACCCGCAATGATTGCTTTTAGACTCAAAGCATACGTATATAAATGATCCAAATTAGGTTGCGAAGTGAGAAGACACATACGTCGGGTCGATAATGCGTATATTAATTAATAAGGATAGTTGTGTACGGTGAGGAGGTCAGTGCTGTTTTTACTTTTGAAGGTACGGAATCATCTCTGGTGCAGCCTCAAGGACTGTTATCATGCCTTGCAACATATGACCAGTGATGTGGCAATGGAAGGCCCACAGTCCCGGATTCGTCTATGCAATCCACTGTCAGAAATGTCGCTGAAAGCTCAAGCCCGGCTTTTACTTACGATGAACATGCGAATTTTCGTCCAGCCACATGGGATACCTGAAGCATTCACGGCAGGTTGCACAGGATACACAAATGTGATATCCTAAGGAGGTAACAGTTGTTAGCTCAAGGCACTGCTCAATCAAAAAGGTTGCAAACTAACTTTGGGAATGGGATTATTGTATGTCCGGATATCCTTGTCGCGCTGGTGAACATATTCACCTGGTCCGTGCGCAATGGCGTAGTGAGAATAGCCGTGCGTGTGCCAAGGGTGTCCGGCGCAGATACCAATGCCTTCCAAAGTGGTAGTTTGTATGACAAAGTCGATAACTTCGTTGTACATGACAGGGTATACTTGCTTGAAATGATCGTAGCCATCAAATAGGATAGATTGCCTGTTCAAGTGCACTGCTGTCTCGTTGACAGCTATTCTTTTCAGCTGCGCTAGCTGGGTTAGCAGCGGCACATCCCACGTTGGCGGTTCGTGTTCGTTGATAAACCAGCGGACAGTACCGTCCGGCAATCGGCGTTCGATAGGAGTGAGAACAACGGTGCGATCCGGCGGAGAGGTGAAATCGTGGTCAGGACTGTCAAGGGGCTCAAATTCCGGAAAGAACCATTCATTTTTGGCAGGAGGGAAGGCAAACATTTCTGGATTGCTTGCATTGCTTGCTGTCGCCGAAAAGATTTGGGGTTTGGAGACAGGTCCGCGGCGATAAGGTTCAAAGTCGTGACGAGCACGTTGGTGCCTGTATGGCCGCTCGTTGGTGTACCGGAAAACAGCCAGACCATTCCTGTCAACTGCGTAGTCTACCCAGTATGTGCGCGTGCTGATAAGATAGCTGTCAGGAGGCTGGTCTGCCGTAACGAGAACGGAGAATCGCTGTCCAGATGCAACTTCCAGGTAGGATGTTCGATATGGCTTAATGAGACCGCCATCGACCTCGATAACTGTCATTGTATGCTTGGCGATAGCAAATCCAAGTGTGGCGAAGCTTGTAGATCCTATAATACGCAATCGATATGTTTTGCCGGGTTCGACATCGATCGCGGAGTAACCTTCGCAGTGGGTGTCATCGGTTACATTTGAAGGATCGTAAACGGTCCGGCCGTTAATGAGATAGCTATGTGCTGGTATCATTCCTCGATATTTGGGCCCAAAGACATAGTCGAGTTGTTCTTGTTCAGATTGATGCCACCACTCGGATAGCATTATGATCCGCTCGTCATGATACAAGTACGGACCATCGCGCAGAGATTTTGGATGCTTGCTATCTGAAGGCCAAGATTCCTTGTCTTCGTATACAATGAAAGGCCCAAATACCGAATTATCTTGAAAGTTGACGTGAGCGTGGTAAAAGTAAGTGCCTGATTGGTTGATGACCCTGAATTCGTGGTGGAATTCCTCTCCAGGCTGAATAGCGACTTGGGTAACGTTGGGCATACCATCCATTTCTGTGCTGCCGATCTGCATGATGCCATGATAGTGAATTGTTGCAGGCATGCCAGTGTCGATAGAGTTTCTGACGATGATGCGAACCTTGTCATTTCGTGCGACGCGGATAGGTGGTGCAGGAAATTGGTTATTGACAAGCAGACGAGTGTAAGACTCTTGGTAACAGTCCGGATTCACCTCACCCAAGGTGAGATCTATTTCGTAGGTGCGCTCTCTTGCATATGCAAGATATGGATGCTGTAGCAGGCCAACGAGTAGTAGCAGTATACAATACAGTGACCACATGTTGCAGTAGAGTAGGTGTTATTGTTGTGTTGCGTGTTGTCACCCTCGACAAAGAATGCTCCCGGCCCCTTGGCAATATTTATACCAGTCTAGCATCGGCGGTTAACGTATTTTGTAATTATTAAAATCGTCGTTCGTCTGTGAAAGATAAGCTCTGGGATGAAAACGTTCTCCTGTCTGTCAGAGTTAATTAAAATTCCTGACATGAGTTTCTGAGGAATCAGCTTGATCGCGCTAGAACAAATATGGGGTAATTTTGGCCATTGTCATTGTCAGGCAAATCGGCAAGGAGGTTGGTACCTTTGCGAACTGCTGCGAAACTCCAAGGAGAGATACAACATTTGCAAAGCTTGTCTGACTCCTCAATCAGACAACAGTCTAAGACCACTTAGGAACTTATTAAAACATAAGTCAAGTGGCAGTTACCATAGAAAAAGACAAAAGGAGCTTGTAACTGGTGGATCTGGCGCCACAAACCTCTGTATAGAATCCGCAGCATCGTATGCATTCCGCTTCGGTAAAGCCAGAGTTATAGAAGAGAACTGTCATTACTCGTTGCTGTGACAGTTCATCCTTGTCGCTCTTATTATCACATGCAGTCGATTGTACTTCAGTGTTCGTGCAGGTCTTAAGGCATGAGTTTGCGCTAAACGTCATCTTCTGTTGGTGCAGCGATTTCCATGACTGTGTATCCTTTGACGTTCAAAAAAAATCTGGTTGCCGTATTCCAGTATAATCCGCATTGAAAGTTACTTGCAAAGTCTTCCAGGAACACCCATCATCTGGTGTGTATACCAGAATGTCCGTCATCTGCAGAATAAATGTTCGTTGGAGTTTTTGACTTGTCTCTTGAAAGATTCCCCAGAAGATTCTCTTAGCTAGCTCAAGCAAGTTTTGAGACTAGTACACAACCATAGAACTTGCTTCTTGAAAGCCAACAGCATTGGCAACATATTCTATCCAGTTTGCCCATGGATGCAGGTCCTCCCGAAACGTGCCGATTGAATCTGTCACGTATAGACTATTTGCGCATAGGTTGACGTTAAGATAATCCACGCTGAAGTCTACGGCTGTGGGTCAGATATGCACAGGGCGCTGTTACTATGTAATAAGATTATCTTGCTACATGTTTGCACGTAGGAACAATTTTGTCCTCAAATGAAAGATTTTTCGACCATCATGTCCAGATCTGTTTTGATTCAACAAGCTGTTTATGATCGAAATGTATCTTTTTTGTTTTGGAAATGTCTCATGAATTCGATCGTTGAAAGCGGATATTCTTTTGCTTGATGAATCCACATCAGTTTCAGATCAACCTTACGATTGCCCTTTAAAGGCTATCCCATCGACTTGTTCTGCATGAATTTTCTTGTTTCGATCTCGTATCTTGTTTAAAGTCTTTCGCTTCAGAGTTTTCATTCTGCTGACTTGGCGTCTCGTGATAGACTGGACTTTTATCCTGACTTTAATCGGTTCATTGTCGTCTTACGTGATCAGCTTGTTCGTCCGGCAGGCGATTTTTGGATTGTTGTTGTAGTGCCATGCTTTTCCGAGGTTAATGCCCATTCGTTATCTCCAATGGTTCCACGTCTCGTCCAGGAGTTCGTCTCATGTTCTTTTCGAACCCTTCGCCAAAGCCTTAGTCACGCTGCGGATTGCTGTTGGAAATGGAATGAGAAGGGACATAGACTAATCCTGTTGCTGGCGAAGGAGGTTGACAGCGGTCCATACGCAGTAATAGAGAAGATAAAGGCGGAAAAGGTGTGACGGAGAAGATTTCTTTACTTAAAGCGCTTACGAATGGGGACAGTCAAATAGATTCATACAAGGTGTCCTATTATCGATTGAACAAAGAAAGGGTGGGGAATAAAGAAGCCATCTTGCTTTTACCGTTGTTCTCATAGCCTGAATGGATCTCTCAAGAATGTTTTCGATCTGAAAGCATGTTTTATTTGTGCTGTAAACCACATTCTCGGTCTCCTCTACATCAATTTTCGTAAAAGATAGCACTTGATCCGGTGTTACATTCAGTGCGTGTCAAAGTTACGGCATCCACCATTTTCGGGGTTTCACGTGTCCATAATGTAATGTTGAATATTCCATTTGTGGGGAAGCAAGAGTGGGACTCTTTCAAGATCAATGCCTTTGTTTTCGTCGTTGAGGGATTATGCCAAGAGACATCGCAAAGGTCTCTTACTGACCGCTGCCATTGGAGGTGGTAGTTACTTGGTCGGTCGGTACGCTACGACTAAACTTCGGGAAATGCAAGAAAAGGCAACAGCTGAACGTGTTGCCAAAGAAAAGTAAGTTTGACGCAGCCAGATCTCGACCATTGCAACGCTGTCAGACTCAATATTATGTGGACGTAAAGCTTAAAGAGGCGGTTCCAGCAAAACCAAAATGATTGCGTATTTACGGTCTTGTCTTTATTGCCAACCCTCGGCGACCAAATCCTGTATGAAATGAATATCGAAGCTGCTTGGGCAAAGTTACAAGAGTCCCGCAAACTGGAGAAAAAGCAGGAAAAACTTCGACGAGAGAAGGAAGCAGCGGCAGCAGCAGCGGCGGCGGCGGCAGAGACAACCGAACCTGCAAAGAATGAACCTGTCGAAAAAGCCGATAACACGGAAAATACCCAAGCAAATGGCGAAAAGGCTCAAAAGCCAGAAGAAAACAATGGTTCTGGTGTCAATGAAGATAACAAGCATGGAGATACTGTTGCTGAGCAGAAAGAGAGTTTGAAGACGAAGGATGTACAGGGAAACCAGTCGACGCTGGATGCAAGCGTAGGTAGCTTGACAGCATCCGGGTACTCCGATGAGAGCCATAGTCCCATTCCTGGGCTTCTAGACAAGAAAGCAAAATACGTTCTGTGGGAAGATATCAAAATATCGAGTAAGTGATGAAGTGATATGGAATCTTCAAATTTCTGCTGACTGGATGAACGTCAATTCCAGGCTTTACTCGTTCTTTGACTTCCATTTATTCCTTGACTCTCTTGACATTACTGACGCATATCCAATTGAACCTCCTCGGACGATTCACATATGTATGGTCTGTCTCAGTACTCAATCAGAGCGAGCCGACTATACGTCTACAGCGTGCAGACGAAGAGCCAGAAGGAGGTTTCCTAAATGCACAGACAGAACGAATGTTCTTAAGCGCCAGTTGGTGGTTACTTCATCGTGGCTGGAGAGCTTGCGCAGAGCGTGTCAAGGAAGCCGTAGACGAAGTGGTTGGAACGTAAGGAATATTTGTACGCTTGGATGGAGCTTGGTTGGTAACATTGCACAGTATACCCTTGAAGCGTATCATCGCTTACGAGGACGCGACTCTTATTATGAACAAATTACGAAGACGCATCGAGTTTGAAGCGGATGGCACAACACCTATCAGGTACATTGTTAGAAAATATCCGAATGGAGCAAATCATTCACATTGATGCTACGTAGTTATCGATTATGGATGCTGCCTGAAACAGAAGCGGATGTACAAGAATTCTTACTACAGGCAGGCTTCTCAGAAGGCTATCCAAAAAATAACGAATCGCAAACCGTTGATTTGAAGAGACTTTTGGACGAGACCAAAGATTATATTGATAGGTATATATTACATTGTGCCCACAATTAACACTAAAATTGACGCTATCTACAGTCCTGATTTCGCCACAGTACTCTCAACATGTTTAGACGAAGTCTTTGCTATATTTGATCACCAAGCATTCGCCAAAGCGCTTCTGCCGGACGGTGGGCCAATGGATTTTATGGGCCAAAAGATATATGAAGCCAACGACAACGAAGCAGCTCAATTCAATGCTGCAAAGAAAGTTACGCTGGCGAATCTTCTTCCATCTATCAGCCGTCAAGCCCACCTGGTGATTTCAGGAAACGAGTATCTTAACGTAAGCAATCGTATAGGTTTAGCGATCAAGTCTGGCGTACTCACGTAGACTCTGGTATCCAGGCATTCGCATACATCAAAGAGCTGCAAGCTTTTTCTGCGATGATATATACACAGTACGACGAAACCACATTAAACAATTGAGACCCTTAAAATCAGCTTTCCAGCAATAAACGGCGGAAGCTTGAGGCGCGCTTCAGCTTGCCGGATTTAGTATTGAAAATGCATGCGAACATGTATCATATATTCCCCACACATCGCAAGAATATAACAGAAGAAATCAAAGAAAACGTAAAGAACAAGGAGAGAATGATTGATTGTCAAAGTAGCCTGTAGAAAAGATGGTTTGGGGTGTCGGGTGCAATATCCAAAAATGCGGTTCTAGTGTGCAATAACTTTTTTACAGCCTCGCAGCGGCGGAAACTTGAAGCAAAAAGCCGAACAGTGCACGCGCCGACAAACGTCCTGCATTTCGACTAGTACACATTCAAGGTATGAGTACTTTCCTTTTCATCAGCTCAGTGTGTTTCTGGAATCTGCAAGTGTTTGGCGATCCGTGGAGAAGACGATACCGGTGCCTTGAAAGTAAAAAGGCACACACGTGTGGGAATGTCGGTGCCTCAGGTCCGAGAAGGGGCAAGGTGGTTGAAAATGAAGAGAAGCAAGAAAGAAACAAGACTTGGTGGAGGTTTCTCAGTGAAAGAGCTGTCAAGTGAAGGAGGAAGGTGCAGGGAAGAGTGATCGGGGACAGGAGATGACTTTCGCGAGCGCCATTCACTTGTGGGGCGTGGTCTGCCCGTGCTTGTGCTCCGTTGCTTTTTTTACTGTTTGTCACTCAGCCCGCCTGACTAGCACTTTTCTCACTTGCCCTCTCTCCTACTTTTGCTCTCTCTCTTCTAGTTGTCTATCTATCAGGTATGCAAGCAAGTTGATACATTCGCGCTCCAACGCTCATCTAACGCTCTCATCATGTCCAGAATGTCTGAAATCAGAAGAAAGCTCGTCATCGTCGGCGATGGTGCTTGCGGCAAGACCTGTCTTTTGATCGTCTTTTCCAAGGGTACTTTCCCTGAGGTGTGATGGATAAAGCAAGCCATCGCTCTGTTTTCCATCATCTAATAATTTATTTGTATCCTACAGTTTTACGTGCCCACCGTTTTTGAGAATTATGTTGCCGATGTCGACGTCGACGGAAAGCGCGTAGAACTTGCCCTCTGGGATACAGCAGGTAAACGGGAAATCTTGCTGCATAGTGATAAGCGATCGCATCGCTAACTGGCTTGCTTTCTTTTTTTCTGCGCACACGCACGCACATAGGCCAAGAGGATTATGACCGTCTCCGACCTTTGTCTTACCCTGACTCGCATGTTATCCTAATTTGCTTTGCTGTCGACTCTCCCGATTCCCTTGAAAACGTCCAAGAAAAGGTACTGTTTGAAAAAAGAAAAAGTGTGACTCTAGGTCAAATAAGAAATGCTGACATGTGCGCGGGAATAGTGGATCTCCGAGGTGCTTCATTTCTGCCAAGGTTTGCCTATCTTGCTTGTCGGCTGCAAGAAGGACCTGCGAAACGATCCCAACACAATTGAAGAACTTAGAAAGAACTCGCAAAGACCTGTTTCTTTTGAAGAGGTATGGAAACAAAGAAATCATCCTTTCCACATTGCTGCGGTGTGTGAAGCTCAGCATCTATCCGTTTTCTTCTTAGGGTGCTGCCGTTGCCCAGAGAATCAACGCCTACAAGTACCTCGAATGCTCTGCCAAGACTGGCGAAGGCGTTCGCGAAGTCTTTGAGCACGCTACCAGAGCCGCTTTGATGGTGAACAAGAAGAAGAAGTCCAAGATCTGCCAAATTTTGTAGACGGATCGCTGTAGCTTTTTTACCATCCATATCTCTTTTTCCTTCGTTTCACACATTTTTCTTATAGCCTTTTCGCTTGCGAAAGATTATGTTAGGTCTTTCTCTTACCTCATTCTCGTCCCTTTCTTTTTATCTTAGCTTTTCTTTTCCAATTCTTTTTAAACAGGTTTCTTAAAAATAACTGGACTTTTCCTTCCAGTTGTGTTTTGTCTGAAGAACACAATTCGTCAAATCAAAGTAATTACTGATCTCGGAACTTGTTAAAAATGCAACGACGGTCCTTTGCTTTGACATCTTCAGGGAAAGTTGCAGTGACCGGTGGACGAAAAGATCTAGGCTGTCGCTATTATACTTGAGAGCTCTACAACCCGCCATAGTGCTCTGCTATATTCATTCCCCCTGACAAAACTGTATGATACCACATGCATAGCGGTCAGGTGTGCTGAGCATCAGGCAGATGTTTTCGATGTCATTTGTTTTTGACGGTAAGCATTCTGTACTCATACGTTTTAGCCTACTGATTACAATGAATGTTATCCGTACATATCACTACCTGGATTCCCATTGTTTGGTGTAATCATATGCATTACCATCTGCTTGTAACAGGAGAAAATAAAGATCCAAATTTCAAGGCTGTATTTCGGCTCGGGTCTCATTATTCATCACGAAAAGTAGGGGCTGCAGGAGTATCATTCAATCTATTTTGCAAGTATAGAGAAGTTAATCCGCCATATTTTCACGAGAGCGCAAGAGGTTTGGAACGAGCGCGAGAATGAATAAAGCTAGATTTCTATGTATTGGATAGTTATTGTCCTCCTGTTCATCTGCTTACGGTTTGTATTATTCTATCCTCGTGCCTGCTTCTCAACAATCAGATTAGAAGAACGATCAAGCTATGTGATATGGTACATATCGCAAACATTTCAGACAGCTTACTCCACGCTAGTTTCTGATGTAAATAGGTTCATCAGATAGTGATCATTCTCGTCTCTAAGGAATACCTATGCAACTATGCTTCATAACTCTACATTCTTCCTACTTTGCTCAAGCAGTTTTATCCTGGTTTGAGATGATTCCCCCAGCAGCAAAGTCAATTTTTACTATGCAGGAGGACCGGCACTTTAATGCGCGGATTGAACGCGCTGGTGCTCTTCAGTTTCTCTTTCCCCTTTACCCAACTGCAGATCATGGATCATTCTATCGTCGATACCACAAGGCACAATTCAAAGAAGAGACAGCGTGATCATCTCGTGCCTAGTCCCGAAGAATCCCCCAGGAAACGCAGAGCGAGTACGGAATCAGTCAACAATGAGTTGACCGAGACACCACAAGCAGGGTCTTCAACTCAACATGCATTGGAGGCAGCAACTACCGATCAACTCACAACTCTCCCAATCAGCGCGGAACGACCATCAGAAGAAAGATCAGAGGAAACAATTGCCGATCAATCCACAACAGAACGCGTCGAAGATCAAGTACAAGAAGAAACTGCTCATGTGCGATCCACCTCGGAAGCTGTTGACAATCAAGAACAACCAGAAGCCATCACCGTTGATCGATCTACAACTGAACTTGCTGATAACGAAGGACATTCAGAGAATGTAACAGAGGAAACCTCCTCCTCCTCAGCGGATCAGTTCTTACCGGAGCATATCAACAATGAACAGCAGATCCAGACAAGCCAAGAAAAAGAAACGGCACCAGTAACAGCTGCTGACCAGTTCTTACCTGAGCATGGGAGCAGTGGACAACAACAAACAGAGTCGGCGGCGCCTCCACCGAAGGCCACGGAACGTGAAGCAACGATTTTCAACGAAAGACCCGTGGATGATATAGTTCAACATGTTGCTGATTTCATTCGACAGCATTGCAAGCGAGAGAACGTAGAAGTAAATTTTGCCATTTTCCGTTCTTTCAAAGCTTGCCTCCTAATATGAAGATTAGATCGAAGCAAAAGTTGGCCGTTTCGTAGATAGATACACAGGAGAACGTATCGACATTGGTGCTACTACAGAGACAAGTACGTATATTGATGAACAAGACTTGTATAACAAAATAATCTTATCCTTTTGCTGTAGTCTTGCCGCCAAACGTGGAAAGAAACTCAAGATTCCAATCTGACATGACGTTATCCCAACACCGGCATTTCAACCAGTTATTCAATGATTTGGTTCGCAAGTCACAAAAAAGAGAATACATGGTACGTTACAGTAGAAGTAGTCAATATTAGTAGACTTTGGAAGCTCACGATCTCTTAGGGAGAGAAAATTAGTTACAAGCATACCCGTGAAACAGATTATTTCCATGAAATCCCTGGATCACGTTCAAAGTGGAGAGTCACGGTCGATCAAAGGACCAGGCAGGTAATTAATCTTCATCAAGATTGTTTGCAATGAGTATCAGTGCTAAAAGTATACCGTTAGGTTGTTCCCAACGGCATAGTGGAGAAGATCCGAGTGGCCGATCTAAATATCCATTCCCCAAAGCAAATATTCGACTATAGGATATCCATAAACCTTGAATTGCCAAGTACGTGATGATATGTTCTTGGCACGATACAATCAAAGTAAACGCAAAGTGTAGGAGAAATGCCTAGAAGCAGACCAGTGTTCGAACGTAAAAAAGATCGATTATCATACAATCATGGAGGCATTACATTTGATTTAACCCAAGTCAAGGGCGCCGCGGTAAGCCCCATCCTTACGTTGTATATTGTGTTCCTTCTAACCGTGCCAAAATGTCAGGGCGAGAATGAAGTACGGCACGAGCTGGAACTCGAGATAATGGACACTGCAAAGCTGGCAAGAGAATGCGAAAAGATGGACAGGAGGGAAAAGTCTGAATATTTGCAAATCATTGAAACTCTCGTGAATAACGTCAGGATCCTCAGCCGGAAGGCATTGAGATACTAATGTACGAATACACTCCAACTACTTGTTCTTTTCCATTATCATTACCGTTAAAACGATCATTACCATTAAAACGAAATATTTGCAAATGTCTCTACCTGGTGTTTGTACATAACAAACGCATTTCAAGGCAGCATTGATAATAGTGCTTGATGGCCCGCTTAAATCCGAACTCGTTTTCTTACCCTGACAGCAACTTTGCATTCATGCTCATGTTGCCCCATGTCTTTGCTCGTTCACGAACTGCCTTGAAAAGATATTGGCCGAGAAAGCAGCTCTCGACCCTGGCTAAAGGTGCTCTTATAGTAACAGGTGTCCCAGCAGGAATCTATATCTACAAGGTAGAGAAACGACTGTAAAAAGTTCACGATCATCGCAGTTGACATGATCTTGCCGCTAGTGTCTCATGATGGTGCTCTTTCAAAACAAACTAATCTACCTTGGATATATTCCACCGGGATCGCGTTTCGAAGAGTTTACCAGTGACAAGGTGCCCTCGGGGCTACGTGTGCAGGAAGAGACCGTGTGGACAAGTGACAAGAAACAATTGAAGGGATTTAGTGTAGAACGCAACGATGGTGCAGAAAAGAGCCAAGGCCCGGTTATGGTGTATTTCCAGGGCAATGCAGGCAATATGATCCATCGATTCGATCTATTCAAGACCATGATACAGGCAGTCCCGGATCTTACCGTCGTTGGTGTATGCTATCGCGGCTTTGGCAGTTCTCTGGGACGTGCTACCGAGAAAGGTTTGCAACGTGACGCCTCGGCGATACTCAAGCATGTGTGTGACAGGTACGATCAAGATCGTCCTATATACTTATACGGCCACAGCTTAGGTGGTGCTGTCGCGTTGTCTTTGCTCAGCTCGCCTTCACCGATGGAAGATAAGAAGAAACGCGTGCGCGGCGTTATATTGGAGAACACGTATACCGGCATCGAGCAGATGGTCAAAGCATTGTATCCGCGTTACACACCTTATCCTTTCATCGCTAAATACTTTCTTTGGAACCGATGGCCCAGTATGGAAAAGATAGCACAAGTGACCTGTCCAATGTTGTTTCTATCGTCGTGCAAGGACGAGATAGTCCCACCCTCCCACATGCAGCAATTATACGACGCCGCCAAAAAAGCAGCGTTCAAAGAATTGATACAGTTTCCCAAAGCGACACACATGGATATGTACCAAGTTGAATCAGCATCGTTCAAATCAGCAATCAAGCAGTTTATTTCTTCTTCGAGTATGTAGACGTTAGAGCTTTGCAGTCAGCGCAGCAGGGATCAAGCCCTCCTTTTGCAGGACGCTTTGAATCTCGGAGAGTACGGTTTCGTCTTCTATAGTGGCCGGGACCTTGACTTCCTTTCCGTCAACCATATCGCGGATGCAGCGACGCAGAGTCTTGCCGCTTCGTGTTTTTGCGAGACGCGGGACGAAAACTGCACGCTCGAAGCAGGCAATGGCACCAAGATCGCTTCGCACCGCCGCAATCAGTTCAGCAAGTAGCTTCTTTTGGTCTATATTCTCCACCTGCTTGAGGACCATGACACCAAGCGGTACATGTCCCTTCAACTTGTCCGCCATTGGCACTACACAGCATTCTGCTACTTGAGGATGAGCTATCAAAATCTGCTCAATAGAGCCTGTGGAGGCATCGAGAGAATTAGCAAGTGGGATATTATTTTTCTACATCGATTTCGCACCTGTTGATAGTCTGTGGCCTGTAACCGGTTAAAACGAGTTAGAATAGCTGGAGATATTGAAACTCAAATACAGATGAGTACTTGCCAGCAACGTTTATAATATCATCCGTCCGTGCCATGATATGCACATATCTATTTTTGTATGTTAATCGAGAGCCTAGTGAACAATTCTAACTCTAATATCATACCCCTCTTCGTCAATTATGCCAGCATCGCCGGTATCGAAGTAGCCAGGGTACTTTTCAAAATAACTCTTTTTGTAGCCCTCCACATTCTTCCAGAGAGATGGGAAGGCGGTTGGTGACAAGGGTAGTCTCAAGACTATTTGACCGAATTGATTGGGTTCCGTTGCCTCCTTGTTATCCTCGGTCAGAATGCAGACACTGGACCCAGGCACAGGTCTGCCAGCCGAGCCCCACTTTATCGGATCTATTTTATCGGCACCCACGCAGGTAGCCGTGACAGGCGAGCCCAGCTCCGTGGACCAGTAGTGGTCGATAACAAGCGACTTACTGACCACCTGCTGGCACCATCTTAGCGTTTCTGGATCGCTACGCTCTCCGGCTAGGAAAAGCGCCTGCAATCGACTGAGGTCGTAGCGCTTAGCAAGTTGAGCGTCTGGATCCTCGCGGCGGATGGCGCGAATAGCGGTAGGTGCAGTAAACATAGTCTTGACATTGTACTCGTCGATTATCCGCCAGAACGCAGAAGCATCGGGTGTATTCACTGGTTTGCCTTCATACAGAATAGTCGTGACACCAGCTAGCAAAGGACCATAGACAGTGTAGCTGTATCAAGAACATTTGTCAGGATCAAGTTCCCATTGTAAACACTGTACGCGATATATGTAGTTATCCGAATCCACCTGCCTGTGACTTACGGCCCATCTGAATTCAGGGAAAACTCGTCAGTAACCCAGTCTGTGTTCGATTTATCCTCTAGATGTTACCCGATATCGCTTGCTGTAAACATGACCTCGCCCTTTTTGACATTGAAGATATAGTCCATACTCCATCGCAACGCGACCGCGTGTCCTCCGTTCGTTCGCAGCACTCCCTGTATTCACAGTTGGATGTTAGTGATGCCAAATACAAAATGGGTTTTGCTCAGGGCGGGTCCACCTTTGGAACGCCGGTGGTTCCACTCGTATACAACCTATTGTAAAATGGATGCATAGTCAGCACACCGCTTAGGGATAATATCGACGAGTATCAAGAGAGATATACTTGCGTGTAAAGTGGGTCCTCGCTCGCAACCGGCACACACTCCTCGAATCTGTAACCTTTCGCCAATTCCTGCGCCAAATCTCTGTCGCCGGATGCATAATTTAGCTCAGCCTGCACTTGACCGGGCCTTTGGTACACAAGTTTGATGGGAATATGATGTGCAGCTATCGAGCACGCGGCGTTGACCAAAGCTGCAAAAGCAATTAGCATTGCAAGTGAGCACCTAGTAGTCCCTCATCATCAACCTACGTACGTTTGTAAGGAATGACGCGTTTGGGCTCTATGCCGCAGCTTGCAGTTACGAGCACTTTTGGTTTCGCGTCATCTATACGTTTCGCAAGCTCCTTTGGAGCAAATCCGCCTAAACGGGTTTACCCTTGGTTGTGAGCTCTACTCGTCTCAGAAGTCTAGATTCGGTCCGCCATGCTTATTACCAAAGACAACGCTGTGGACAGCTCCAAGTCTTGCACAGGCAAGCATGCAGAATACAGCTTCAGGCACCATCGGCATGTAAATAAGGACAGTGTCACCTTTCTGCACGCCATAGTTACGCAAGACACCGGCCATGCGGACAACATGTTCGCGTAACTGGGCAAACGTAAACGACTTTTTGGTATTTGTCACGGCCGAGTCGTAAATAACAGCGACGGCGTTGCCGTCGTGTCTGTCAACGCAGTTGTAGCAAGTGTTGAGTTTACCCCCAGGAAACCAGACATATGGGTTAGGAGGCTGTCCGCTGGCGTCAATTACAGCTCGCGGGCGTTCTATCCAAGTGATATTATGCGACGCTCGCTGCCAGAGATCAAGATCGACGTGGGACGGTATATTATCCATTTCCACTGAAGAGAAAGAGAAAAAAAAAGACAAGGAGGAAAGAGGTATGCCAAATGGGAAAAAAGAAAATAAGCATTTTACTCATCTTTGGTAAGGTTCATAGGGGACGGGGATCGTGGGAATCATTTATGCAGTAGCTGTGCCTTTCTTGAAGGCAGCCCAGGCGCTCTCGTACAGTTCATCACTCAGAAACACAGATGCAGCTGTTTTAGCAACACAGCGGGATGCTCTCAAGGTACTCTGATGTGCTTCGGGTGTACCGGCAGCCTTTGCAAATTCCTTGGTATGGTTTGCTCCCCATGTCTTGATCTTGAATCTGTTCGTTGCAAAATATTTAGAATCGCATTATAAAAAATATCGATTTGCATTTGAAACAAGCGATACTTGCGCTGGCTGGAAAGATGGTCGAACGTAGGTGATATTGCCAAAGTCACTTGATGCATCTGTAGGCAGATTTTCCTCTGTTTCGCGTGGCAAGAATTGGACACCTTCCTCTTCCATAAAACTCTTGTAGCACTCAGCCAAAGCTTCGTTTGGAAAGATATCTTTTTGAAGGAGGAAGAAAATTAGACGTAAAGTTCTTTTTCCATAAATGTACGCTCATGACTACTTGCCATCAACGGCGCCGTATGGAGCCCACTGAAGTTTGACTTCGCAACCAGTGGCCTTGGCAGCTCCCTTAAAGCAATTCTCTAACAGAACTTTGAGTTGCGCCAGTCTAGCACGAGTAGAAGAGCGTGCATAGAAGACCGCAGATGCATGTGCTGGGATGACATTTGCCTAAATTTCGTGTAAAGATACAAACAAAGGGGTGTAGCTTGTTTTTGTCTGTAATGACACTTACAGATTTGCCTCCATCCTTGATAAAACCATGCAATCTTTGGAATAAAATTATCAAAAAACTTTGTGTTATGGTTACGAGATAAACTTTCTTATTACCTATCTGTTGGCAGAATTTGTTGTCGAAGCATGGATACATTGTTCCAGCCTTGCATAAGAGCGTCCAGCGCGTTCACGCCTTCCCAGGGTGCCATGCCAGCGTGGGAAGCCCGTCCAAAGAATTCGATGTTAAGACAGTCTAAAGCTAATCCACGGCCAAAAGCGATATCGAAGGGTGCTGGATGCCTAAGATGTTTTAGCAGTTAGCAGAAGATGCTCGAGATATAAATAAAAGCAAAGAAAAAAGAACTTGCAGCATCAAACAAAAGTCAGTGCGTTTTTGAATTTCGCCAGAGTTGACAAGAACGATCTTGCCATTGCCAGCAGCCGACCCTTCTTCGTTGGGCGTCCCGAAAAGCGTGCATGTGCCCTGGATCAGATTCCTTTCAAGCAATGCCTTGGTGGCCATAGCACACGCTACTCCGCCAATGGCGATAAGGTTATGCCCGCATGCATGCCCTACACTGTTTTCATGTTATGTAAACATTAACAACCCTTGCTTCTCCCTTCCCCCCACCCCACTCCGAATAACACGACATCACGAGATACTTACCCAGGCAATGCATCGTATTCGCTGCAGAATCCGACGCGACGGCCCTGTGACCCGTTCGAATATTCCGCAATAAACGCTGTAGGCAATCCTGCGACGCCGCGCGTCATTTTGAAGCCCTTTTCTTCCAGATAGCCAACTAGCAGATTGCTTGCATGATATTCGTGGTTACCGAGCTCAGGGTTATCGTGAATCTAAAAAATTCTCTATCAGTTCCGTCGTAACTCGTTATGCTCCTTTAGCAACCTGCCTGCAAACTCAGGGCGCGCAATTCGCCATCGAGATTAGCAATGGTCTCGTCAATGACTTTCTCAACGTGAGTATCCAGCATACAGGAAAGTAAAGCAAAGGGATTGAAAAAGAGAAATAAACTTCTTTTTCGTCGTGGTAGTGTCCATGTGCAACTTTATAGTACAAAGACAGCATTGTTCTCCGAGAGCCCGGCCGAGAAGAGCAGAAGAGCAACGAGTTCTTACAACATTTTTATTGCGGTTTGCCCTTCTTAAAATCTGCTACTACCTGATGGAAGAGTTTATCATCGAGGAATACAGCAGCTGCTGTGTTGACAAGTGCCCGAGCGGCACGGAGGGTATTCTTGTGGGCTTCTTCTGTGCCCGCGGCCTTGGTAAACTCTACAGTGTGATTTGCTGCAGTGGTTCCAATACCAAATCTATTTTTGCTGTGTTAGGAAACCTGTTCTCTATCTCTCGAGAAGATAATTTCAATAGATTACCCAGGATGGATAGCTGGCACTACGTAAGAGATGTTGCCCATGTCCGTGGAGCCGGTTGTGATATTTTCTTGTTTCTCGCGAGGAGGCAGTTCAATGCCTTCCTTCTGGATGCACTCAGTGTAGCATTTTGCCAATGCATCGTTCGTGAAAACATCTAATTTGTAAAATATATGAGCAAATCATGCAACCCGAAAAGATTAACCAATGCTCTGATCGACCTTCAACTGGACCGGTTGGTGCCCAAGTGAGCTTGAGCTGGCATCCTGTTGCCTTGGCACCTGCTTTGAAGCAGTTCTCCA
This sequence comes from Rhizomucor pusillus, assembly GCF_041956525.1. Classification (NCBI taxonomy): domain Eukaryota; kingdom Fungi; phylum Mucoromycota; class Mucoromycetes; order Mucorales; family Lichtheimiaceae; genus Rhizomucor; species Rhizomucor pusillus. The sequence goes on along the minus strand of NW_027192147.1, from coordinate 1,196,555 downwards.
ATTTGACCTTTAGCTCTGCTAAGCGGTTGCGAGTAAGTGCCCGGGCATAGAAACGAGCACCGGCGTAATCTGGAATCACATTGGCCTGATAATGTTTAGCTTCTTTTCTAGCATAGGTGTATTTGCTGAGATCCTTACAGATTTGCCTCCAGATGTAATGATACCGTGCAATCTAGGTGGTGACGAATCGATTGTTAGCAAATAGATAGTTTGAAATATTTTGAAAAAGAGCCATTTACCTGTCAGTGGGGAGGAGTTGTTGTCTGAGCATTGAGTAGTTGTTCCAGCTCTCCATCAAGGCATCTAGAGCATTGACGCCTTCCCAGGGAGCCATGCCTGCATGGGATGCTCGTCCAAAGAATTCTACCGTCAGCGAATCCAGCGCCAACATGATTGAATAGACGCCGTCCATGGCAAAAGGATGACTAAAAGTTTCGGCAATTAGATATCACCCGATAGGAGAATAGCATAGATGAAAAAACTCACAGCATCATGGCAAAATCGACTCGGTTTTGAACCTCGCCCCGTTGAACAAACTCGATCTTTCCGTTTCCAGTTTCCTCTGCAGGTGTACCAAAGAGAACCACGCTGCCTTCGATCAAGTGTTGCTCCAAAAGTGCCTTGGTAGCAATTGCGCAAGCAAGACCAGAGATCGCAATCAAGTTGTGACCGCAAGCATGACCGACGCTAGATATTACGATGAAGAAAACGTTAAGAGTACTGTATTTTGACTATCGGTCCTTGGTTTTCGATTTACCCAGGCAATGCATCGTATTCGCTGCAAAAGCCGACGCGTCGGCCTTGTCCGCCGTTCGAGTATTCGGCAATAAAAGCTGTCTCAAGTCCAACAGCGTGCCGAGTCACCTTGAAACCCTTCTTCTTCAGGTAGTCGGTCAAGAGGTCGTGAGCCTTGAACTCGCGATTACCCAACTCGGGATTATCGTGTATCTTTATGTTTAGCTTTTTGAGTTAGTCTTTGACTCTTGGCCGTTTTTTTTTTTTTTTCGCAGAGTGTCAGTTGCTGCTAGGAAAAGGTCACCTTTAAGCTGATCTCGCGAAGTTCTCGATCGAGACTGTCGATAGTTTCTTTGACGACCTGGGCGATCTGTGGGCTCATTGTGTTTCTCGAAAGAGGTGCAACAGGCGGAGATGCCCGAGGTCTCGGGGTAAGTAGTGCTGTGAGCCAACGTCTCAGGTTCGTGCCGCGATCATGAGCTGCATAGTACAACCAAAATATTTTTTGGTATGTCTCTCTCTGTTTGTTTGTTGGAGGGTTTCTTGATTCATGGGTTAAACGGGATAATGGGAAAAGCGTCGATCGTTTCTGCAATAGAGTACATTCAGTCATGCAATTGACAGCATGGATGATTTGCTCTTTTTCGGCTCCAGTAGCATACTTATATATTCTAGATACTACCATACACTCAAAATGTAATCTGCAATTTCTGAAGAAAAGGCTTATTATGGTTTTGATCTGCAGTCTTGCTCAAAATTATGATAGTATATGCTTCCATGACAGCTCGGAAGGCATACAGAAAAGTTTAATACGACTACTATATTTGGAAAGAGAAACTGGCTTCTCTATATGACGAGCATAGAATACGATATTGATCCATAGCACTCTATCGTTTGTCACCGAAATGGATAGCTGATAGGTATTCAAACATGTAGACTTTTCTAGAGCTGATTGGCATTGAGATTACTTCAGGTATAGACGACTTTAGCAAAGTCATTAGTCAATGCTCAGTGACTTGTAAGGCTCAGTCGTTCCGCAGTAGCAGATAGTTCATGACTACATAGAACTCAACAGGTTCTGGAAGGATTGCAATGAAAACACTTGCAGCAACTCTTGAATATGCGACCATGGAGAATAAAAATGTTTCTATGCAAAATCATGTATCTCTACATATTCCATAGTACATAATCTTGAAATTAACGAAGCCTCCTTCTTCCAGTCTGTATCTGCTATCTCAATTACCAAGCAATGATCCACAGGTATATCTATCCGCAAAACATTCATTCTTAGTTTCGAAATTTGAAAATCAGCTATACTGCAGAAGAATAGATAGGGTAGTTGAATGGAAAGGTGTCATAGCTATGGCTAATCGATCTTCAGTACGGAAAGGGTAAATTTCATATGCTTCAAAAGCTGGCAAATTTGGGATTATTTTACAGCTGCATTTCCCGCCTTCTTTCCGACGACTACCAGAAATCTGATAAGGGCTGCACCATTCAGATATTTATTCTGTAACATAGTCAACTTGATACATATCTCTTAGAATCGGGTAGATGTGCATATTACATTGTAAGAAAAGTTGTTTTAAATAATCTTACATAGCAGCTCAGTTGAGAAACATACAGACGGGGGTGTGAATTTGCAGCTTTTTCTTGTTATCTGGCACGTACGATAGTCATATCATGGTCCACATACTAGTGCTTATAGTAGAAGCGCTGTATGGTATTTAGAGAAATTTAGTTTGGTCGTTGATCTTAATCGATGTGCGCACAGATACTTGTTTTTCAGTGACGTTTTGCCTTCTCGTGTTCCAGGGTCAAAACGATTATCCGGGAAACAAATTTTTGCTTTCAGTCCAGCGGAAACCCGCAAGTTACACCCTTTTCTGTTTTCCGTACGATGCTCGCCAACGCAATCGCCAGACCAGTGCTTTCCAACGCCTCCGCCCTGAAGCAGGTAAGTCTACGACCCTGTTCTGTTCTCTGCAAGCGAGTGTTAACAGTGCTTTGTTCATTTGCAGACTGCCGTTCGCTCGTTCGCTGCAGAGGCTGGCCCCTCCATTCCTTCCCCTGCACCCGCCGAACAAAAGACCGTAAGTGCTTTCACAGTAAAGGGTATGGATAGTATACACTTAGCTGTATACACAAAATGTAGATTTTCCCTAAAAAGTATGGCGGCAAGTACACTGTCACTCTTATCCCTGGTGACGGTGTTGGTCCCGAGATTGCTGCTTCTTTGAAGGACGTGTTCAAGGCTGCCAACGCTCCCATCGAGTTCGAACAATACGATGTTTCTGGTTTGACTTCCGAGGACGACAAGCTCTTCCAAGAATCTCTTGCCTCTCTCCGCCGCAACAAGGTCGGTATCAAGGGTACCTTGTTCACTCCTGTCTCCAAACTTGGCCACAAGTCCTTCAACGTCACTATGCGCAAAGACCTCGATATGTATGCTTCCCTTTCTCTCTGCAAGAACATCCCTGGTGTTCCCTCCCGCTTGCAAAACGTCGACATTGCTATCATCCGTGAAAATACCGAGGGTGAATACTCCGGCTTGGAACATCAGGTAGCGTCCATTTTGCAAATATTACGAAAACCAGATATATCTAAATGCATACGTGTAGTCCGTTCCTGGTGTCGTCGAGTCTTTGAAGATCATTACTCGTGCCAAGACCGAGCGTATTGCTCGCTTTGCCTTTGACTTTGCTCTCAAGAACAACCGCAAGAAGGTCACTGCTGTCCACAAGGCTAACATCATGTAAGTAAAAAGTGTCTATTATGTGTAGTTGCTAGATACTAATAGACCTTCCAGGAAATTGGCTGATGGTCTTTTCTTGCGTACCTGCCGTGACGTCGCAAAGGAATACGAACACCACGGTATTCAGTTCAACGACATGATCGTCGACAACACTGGTATGCATTGCACTTCTGGTAGAGAAGGTTGTACAATGTATGCTAATTCAAAAATAGCTATGCAGCTCGTCTCTCGCCCTCAACAGTTTGACGTTATGGTCATGCCCAACTTGTACGGTAACATTGTCTCCAATGTCGTAAGTATAAGAGGAAGGGATCGTTTTGCCTAGTATATGCAAATATTAACGTCCGTTAAAAGGGTGCTGGTTTGATCGGTGGTCCCGGCTTGATTCCTGGCTGCAACATCGGTCGCGAATACGCCATGTTCGAACCTGGTTGCCGTCACGTCGGCCTTGATTTGCAAAATAAGGATGCCGCCAACCCTACCGCCATGCTTCTCTCTTCCGTCATGATGCTTAGACATCTCAACCTCGATGAATATGCCAACCGCATCTCTAACGCTGTCTACCAAACTATCCAGACTAACACTGTAAGTATCCGGGAAATATATGGCGTCTGTTGAAGTTCCAACTAACCAGATGCTTTCCTCAAAGGCAAGAACCGCAGACATGGGTGGCAACAGCAGTCTCAAGGAATTCACCTCTGCTGTCATCAGCAAGTTGTAAAAGTATATCATAGCCAACTTAGAAAAAATCTACATAAGTCATACACACCAATAGAACAATTTTCAAAAGTCTGCATATGTATGGCATTGCTTCCTTTGGTTTCGAACTTTCTATCTGGGGGGAACTCTTTGCACACGCTACTTTTGATACCAGTGCATCAAGACGGTACAAGCTTTACCTTGATTTGCGAGTTCATATGTGTCTCTCCGGGTTTCAGGAATTTTCCCTGCTAACATTTTAGGCATCAATGAGTCTACCAGCCGAGTATGTTTCATTGTTCCTGCGTGGTGGTTTCAATTGGCCCCGCCGCTGATGGTATATTTCGGAGACGAAGATTTTTTTTTCTTTGCTCTTTTCTGGCACGGTGAATCGAGTCATGGCAACTGCACAGGAGACCCTCATTGTCCACGATGGAGCTATTGCAAAGCAAGCAGGGTACGCTTAAAGACAGGCCGAAAAGTTTCAAAAAGTAACCTCAAGTCTACAGTGCTTCGCAGGCTTTGAAAGACTGCGCTAGCGGTACCTTTGGTGGTATCCTGCAGGTGCTAGTGGGCCAGGTACGGTGCAAAACGTAACAGCAGAGCACTTCAAAATGCTAATATGACGTATTCGTATAGCCTTTTGATACCGTCAAAGTCGTAAGTATATTTTGTGATCTGTGCCAGGATAGACTGGTGATTAAGTGGGATTATGCATTTTAGCGTCTTCAAACGCAATCGACAACAAACCCGATTTACAGCAATATGATGGACTGCATACGCAAGACTCATCAGCGGGAAGGTTTCGCTGGATTCTACAAAGGCACTGCGACGCCTCTCGTCGGTATCGGTGCCTGTGTATCCATCCAGTTTGTTGTCGTCGAGTACATGAAACGTCGCTTTGCAGCTCAGAACAAGAACGAACCCTTGACGAATGGACAGATCTATCTTGCCGGTGCAGCTAGCGGTGTTGCCAATTCGTTCGTTTCCGGTCCAGTTGAACACATCCGTACTAGACTTCAAGTTCAAACTGGTGCTGGCTACAGCGGCCCTATTGACTGCATTCGACAGATATACCGTGAACACGGTATCCGTGGCATCTACAAGGGCCAACCCATCACTATGGCCCGTGAATTCCAAGGCTACGGTGCTTACTTTTTCGCATACGAATGGATGGTTCGCAAATCTATGGAGCGTTCCGGATTGACCTCGCGCGCTGATCTGCCATCCTGGGAAGTCTGCCTCTACGGTGCTGGTGCAGGATATGCCATGTGGCTCACTATCTATCCAATGGATGCTGTCAAATCCAGACTTCAAACTGATGGATTTGCTGGTGCTGCAAAGAGATACGCTTCCACTTGGGACTGCGTACGAAAGACGTTTGCCGCAGAAGGCGCTGCTGGGTTCTTCAAAGGTATCGGCCCCTGTCTGCTCAGAGCAGCACCATCCAACGCAGCCACTTTCCTTGGGTAAGTTAAAGGCTTAGAGAAAGATTTCGAATATGTTGCTAACCTCTACTGTGATCAGTTTCGAATTCGCGATGCGTATGTTGTCTTGAAACATTTAAATCATACATGTACATCATTGCTTTTGGAAAATATATATCATACATTTTGGTTTCCATGTTTAAAAATGCATTTATCTGAAGTGTATTCTACATTATTGTGAAGTAAAAGAACAAGGCAGAAATGAAAGAGGGTTGATAAAAGTTCGCTTTCTCTGGACCGATCAATTTCCTTTTTACGGCAATGCGTTGTGCGCGTTAACATGTCGTCTTTGGATCAGCAAGCAGAGGAGATCTTTTCACAGCTCAAACCCATTTGCGTGCAACTGATCGCCTTAAAGGACGCTATTAGCCCCGGAGAAAGCCAACGGATCGGGCGATTGCTATGGGATCTATTAAATGTTCTAGAGAATGTACGTGATCCTGTGCTTGTGCTCCAGCTGAAGCTGGTCATGTACATTGTCGCACCGCTACTTCAGACCTTTGGCGCCGTTGCAAGGTCTGACGTACTGTACGATAATGTGCTAGAACCTTTGCTACGCTGCTTATTGTTTCTACTGACAGAAACTGTGTGGAGAGCGTCGTTTACACCCAAACTGCAGCAAGAATTGTTGATTTTATTCACGTTATGCGTCGATCCACCGCAACCGAAATCATCCCCAGTACGCCGAGTGACGTCCGAGGAAGTAAAACATATGGCTATCAAGTGCATCGATGCATTGTTGCCTGACAAGAATATTGGCGAGGAGATACATCCGCTCGTCGTGGCACTGCGTCTTGAGCAAACTCGACCTCTCGTAGCTAACACGGCGACAGCGCTTTTGGACGTCATTCATCAACCAAAGAATATATCGCTTCGCTCAGAGGCCTTGGATACTCTGCGGAGACTGCTTATTGATTACCTTCATGATGGCAGCATTTTAACCGGGTTTCTACCACGAGTTGTATCGGTCCTTCGTCGCGTCATTTGCCAAAAGGGTGAAAAGGAAAATCATCAGATCATTGTCAAAGCACTCCAAGTCCTCGGAGACGTTATACAAGCTGTCCTGGCAAACGAAGAAAACTCGCATTTAATTCGTTCCAGTACGTCATTTCAGGATTTCCAGCAATTCCAAATATCTGTGAAAGACCAGGCAGCAGGTCAGAAGGACCTAGGTTCAACAACCAAAAATCCGGACGTAAAAGACGAGAAGGGTTCACGATTTTTAGTGGAGCGGACGCAAGCATGGTTAACGACCACCAAACGAGAATTAAAGAAGAACCTTGAACGCATTCTCAAGGCCTTTGATCATCAGGATTGGCGCGCACGCATTGCTTTCGTTCGATTTTCATACCAGATTATTTCCAATTGCTACCAAACGCTCGATAACTGTGTACCTCTTTTGCTAGACACGCTGCTGCTATGTATGGACGATGATTATCCAAACGTGGCAACAGAATGTCGAAGGCTTACTGCAGAAATAATCGGACGAGAGGAATATCAGACGGTCTCCTTCAAGGCTCTTCAAGATGGCTTACATAGCTGGATGAAAGAATTACCTGGCTGCATAATATCTGGCAACGAGAGCGACAAGATAAAGTATATGGCTCTCATTACCGCTGCTACCTTGCTGTTAGGCGAGCACTCACACAGTGTATTGAATGAGGCCATTCCACGCTACTCAGATGCCTGGCTGACGGCTCTGGAAATCGATACGGAATCTCTCAACGTATTAGAAGAACGCGGATACAACAAGTACATTGAACTTCCGGATCAAGAAACGAAAAGCCAGACTGTTATTTATCCCAAAGTGCGTTTCAAATACCTCGTATCTGATCGTGCTGTCGGGAAGCTCTCTAGAATGCTGAATGTCATTGGCCGCGTTGGAGATCTCCCAACATGGACGGATTATTTCATGCGCTACATACATAACACGGACGATAGATCATATCCTGAAGCGATTTTCATCATTCACTCGTTGCTGTCTGGAGCATCAGTATCAGAGGAAGAGCAAGACGGACTGGACATGTGGCAAAATCAAGTTATTACAGACGACTTTGATGATCAAGAATACGCTGGAGCAAGTCTAGATGAACAGCGTGCATCAAGGGAAACACTGAGAAGCCTATCACTACAGATTATGCAAGGATTACTAGAATGCGTCATTGATCCATCTTCAGAGTCATCCCGCTTTTCCTCGTTTGCAGTATCCACGAGGCAAAACGTTTATGACTACGAAGCTACGAAGGTGCTATCGATTTGTCTTAGCCTTCAAACGATGGGGCTAGTCGCATGCATTGTCGGTCGGCAGGATATGCAAAATGAACTGATTACCTTGTTGTATCCACTTTTGGCGCATTTGGGATCTCCAAATATACGAATTCACAACTACGCTCTCATCACTTTGGACACCGTTGCATTGATCTGTGGCGAGCGCAGCGCAAAAGAGCTGTGTGTTGCAAACATTGATTATGTTATCAACATGGTATCCCAGAGGCTGTCGATGCTTTTGGATAATCCACGAGCTCCCCTTGTACTTAAGGCTCTTGTTCGGATTGGCGGATCGGGTGCGATTGCTTACTTGGAAGACTCTGTGGAAGAAATATTCGACGCTTTGGACCGATACCACATGCAAGGCTGGCTTTGTGCACAACTATGCAGCGTCTTGACTGAAATTGTCCAGACATTGCTGAAGAGTGCAGACATTTCGCATGATGATATCGATAAGGATGAGCATCAGAGCCGAGCTGCTGAGCATGGAGTATCAAAAATAATACAAGATTTCATCGCGGCTCAGACTCAAGAGGGGCAAGAGGAAGAAAAAGAAGAACAAGCAACTTTGGAAGAGATAGGCAAGTACTTTTTAGAAAGACAAAAGAAGAAGGAACAAGAGCCTACACTGGAAGATCTACTGGAAAAGGAAGAACAAGAGAATCAGCAAGTCGAAGAAGATGAACCTAGACTTCCTCCTGAAGATACCTCGCCACCTTTGAGTAAAGAACAAGAAATGGCATTGGATATCATGCGGAAAGCTCGTCATTTTCTGGCGTTCCCTTCCTCTCAACTCCGTGCTGAAATTTTATCCTTACTGGCCGCCGGTGTTCAGCTGCTCAGGCAGACCGAAGACAAAATTAGAGTGTTTGTGAACGATTTGTGGCCGCAAGCTGTTCAGCGTTTATCCGATCCACAAGGCGCTGTAGCTCTGAATGCGCTACACTTGGTTCAAATCCTGTTGGATAACCTTGGAGATTTCATGCTGAGGCGCTTCGAAGATGTATGGCCAAAGCTCAAGTCTTTGCTCAAGGCCGAGTACAGTGCGGCAACAAATTCGATCAATTATTATTATTACTCTCAACATTCATACGCTTATCGCCTACATCTCGGCGTAATACAAGTGATCAAGACGGCTGCTAGTCGCATGATTTTGCGAGAAAAGACACTTCAAGATATAGCCCAAGCAACCAAAGTGTTTTTGGATGATCGGATACCAGAGGATCTGCAGATTGCGGCTCGTCAGCTTTACTTGGGCTTGACTCACAGCAATGCAGACACTGTTTGGCTCATAACGCTCGGCATGCTAGGTCAACAAGGTATTATTTATTCCGAAAGCAAGGATCTCAAAGAATTCAAGCTACCAAGATGGATGCAGGATGATAGCAAGACCTTGAGAAATAATGCGAAAATGATCCTAGATTCGATACCATAATTCAAATCTTTTGTAAATATCCAATGTACCGTGAAACTACACCAGTGAGTAACATCAAGAAAGGCAACAAGATTTTACTTTGAACAGGTTGATAATGAAACTTTACAGTAAAGCTGCAGTAATATGCTTTAATCATTACTTTTAACCTTTTTCCCTCTCCTTTTCCTTGTTTTCGTACGTTTTCTCCCTCTTCATGCCTTTCTGTACGCGTTGTGGAGAGCTCTGCCGATCAGAGAAATGCCAAAAATGCGGCAAAGCTATATCAGGTGAGGATCATCCTTCTTTTGCCGTTCAACCTAGGCAGCCATTCTTAATTTTCCGAAGCTTCGCAATCAACACCACGTAGCGGACTCGTGGACCGCTGGCAGTCAAGGTATATATGCAATCAATTGGACAGCGAGAATTATTTTTCTTACAATAACTGGCAATAACTGGGAAACTATCAGGTACCTCGGCAATGTAATGGGCCTCGATAGCTTAAAATCCCCCTCTGCCAGAAGATCCGAGGAATCAAAAACGCCTTCTCGAAATAGACAGTCAGGAGTGTGGCGACCCAGTATCCTGGATACAAAACGAATCTCGCCCGCGACAACCAGAAAGATTGATACCAGCAGCAGCTACATCGTGCCTAATAGCTCCGCCCCCGTCTCTGGCGATGCAGTGAAGACTGCCGCTGTAGCCGCAACGGTTGGTGATAAAGCGTGCGCCGGCTGTAAACAGAAACTAGGCGGCAAAACGGTCAAGTTACCGGACAGCCAGGTCCGATATCACTGGGCATGTCTCAAGTGCACGCATTGTCAAGAACCGTTTCAAGACACATCCTTTTCAGTCGATCAATTAAACAATATCTATCATCCTCAAGTAAGGGTTTTACAAACGGGTCCTTTCAATTCATACAAATAACGATGGGGTGTAGTGTACATCCTCCGCTATACCTTACAGAACATGCACGCGGTGCTCCACACTCATTAAAGATTCGTACATCAAACTCCACAGTAATACATTGCATCCGAGGGTAAAGTATATTCCAATCAAAGTATACTATCTGTGTATCTGCCCTAACAAAAGTACTCTGCTCCTATTTAGTGTTTCCGGTGTGCATCTTGCCAGAAGGTTCTGCAGCCTTCCTCGATCTACACCGATCACGAATCAACGTTTTACTGCCAGCCATGCGCAAAGAAGACCCTGGATGAAGAACAAATAGAAGAAAACACAAAGATTGTGCCGCAACTTCAACCTCCAATGGCATTGTTCTCTCCAGCGACTGCTGCTGCTGCTGCTGGCGCGCCGCTTAACAAGTCATTCGGCGATTTATCGTTGAGTGATGGAAGCCACAACGGCAGTGCACCGGGTTCTCCCAATTCTTTGCATTCAGTATCCGTACCCGTATCATCGTCGCCTGCTGCTGCTGCTGCTGCTGCTGCTGCTGTGAAACCATCCTCACTCATGAGCCGGCGTGCTCGACCGTTGCCTAAATTTGGTGTACGCAAAACGTGCCCCGGTTGCCAGCAGACGATCCAGTCCGTACACGAAGAGAAGCCGGGACCAAAGGCAACGCGGTGGCATATCAAGTGCCTGAAATGCACTGGATGCTCCAAGTCTCTTGACTCTGGAGCTACAGTCAGCCAGGATTCTACCGGGAACCTTAACCCTTGGTGCACCATGTGCCTGGTAAGATAAAGCTAGAGCAATAGGAGCTTTTCAAAAGGAAAAATTTAATATGAGCTTACTGAGTACACCTGTAAATGTACAGCTGGTCAAGAAGAAAACAGATATCCATCAACAACAAAATATACTTCACAGGCAGCAAGAACCTTCAGCAATCACCGGTTAATAAGCAGCAGCAGCTGTTGAGCTTATATCATCCTGTCGACGATAATAAATATAGGAAGGGGAGTGATAGCAGGAAGATAAAAAAAATAAAAACAAAAAAGCAGGGATCCAAAATGCAAAAGAAAAGAAAGGAGGTGTCAAGCATGACCAACAACATTGCAGATCAGGCCCAGCGGCGGCAAGACCTTCGGTCCAACGTTGCTGCGTCATGCATTGCTGGTGGATAGCGTTAACCTTAAAATTGGCTCTCTTGCTCCCTCAGCAACTCCTCTTCTCTAATTTCTATTTTCCAAATGCGTTTTCTTTCATCTCTTTCTCTTTCGCAAGAGCTACTCGCAACTCCACCGCCGTACGCCCCATCCCCGCAGCCTCCGCGCCCTGCAGCTGCTGTTGCTGCTGCTGCTGTAACTTGCGCACCATCACTACCAACAGCAGCACCCTCCACTAGTTCAAATTTCCGCAATGCCAAAAACGAGGAGCACGAAAGTTTATGTCTATTATGCGATGCCGGCAACTGCAAGCAACGATCACAGCCATGTACACTGCATTCAATTTTGCCAGTTATCCCATACTTGATACAAAGACGACATTTTTATTTTATACAGCTCTGTAACTGTCCTCGATACGCTCATCTATCTTGTCTCGTTAAAGACGGCTCCAGCGTGATTTTATGCAGCACATGCCATCAAAGTTATCACCGACGATGGAGGGTGCTCCTGTCACGGCTCCTATGCTTTTTGGTACAGTTCTTAAGCCTTGCATCTGTCGTAGGATTAATATTTGGCCTTGCACAACTCGGTTCTGCGCTGGACAGACTCGGCCTAGGTAGCGAAGCTGGCACAAAGCTAGACGGCGACGAAAATTGGCATGATCAGGAAATGCAGCAAATCCTTGATTGGTTGCAGCTCGTGCATTTTGCTACCGGGTCGGCCGGTGAGGCCTTGCTAGGTCTTGTCTACAGCTTGGGTGTCTGCAGCATTGTCGGCCTCGAACGCACATTTGAAATGATTGAAGAAATCCTTTACCTTGACCTGAGACCGTTAACACGCATCATATCGAAACCCAAATGTATGCGCAAAGTGCCCCTGTATATTTCATTGACAATCGTGGGATTGCTGCTAGGCACGTATCTGTTATTTTACTCCTGGATATGGGCTTGCTTGTTCCATCATCCTTGCTGCCGGATACTCGCTGCGAAGCGTGTACGTACTACAGCTACAATAAAAGCATAACATACAGAAAACAATCGTGTACATACCTTACAGTCAGTAATAAGCAGTTGCCGCACAGACCGCGAAATCAGCGTAAAGCATCATGACAAGTATAAACTGCATGAACGCCCGTTGTTGCTGATCTTACATATATGTTGTCTTCACCAGCAGTTTCCCTTGCACATATCCGATCGCTAGAACGTGTATAAGGTCTTTTTGTATGTAACGAAACAGCTTCCGCCATTTTTCTTAGATGAGGAATTCAGTGCTCGAAAATCAAAGATCAAATACATAATAAGTAGGAGACAATTGCATACGGATGCTTCTAGAAAAGATGCTTTCAAAAAGACCTTATAATACCGTATATAGTAATGAATAATTCTAGCATGCATGTCTTGATGTAACATCGATCAGTGTCAGTGCTTTACCCCAGTGATAAATGCAAACCTGTCATGATTTAAGTAGATACTTGTTGCACTCCATCTCTGAACATCATATCATCGATTTAGTTAAACCGTTCTACCATCAATGAGTACAACGGTTGCGGCAGCATACAAGATTACAACTGGTACTGCCGATGATGATGACGACTGGTCTCCAAAAGTCAAACCAAGATGGAGGTTCTCGAAAGCAGCTACTCGAATTCTAGAAGAGTTCTTTGGCGAAAACCCAAACCCAGTGCAAGCAACAATCGATGATCTTGCAAAGAAGCTGCACAGTCCACGCCGAACGGTCAATACCTGGTTTCAGAACAGGCGTGCTAAGCAAAGACGCATACAAAAAAGATCGCACCAGGTACAGCAGCAGCAGCAGCAGTACCAGCAAGCAGTATATTACATTTCTCCAACTAACAACTATGGTGGTCTACAAGTTGATGCCAATAATTCTAAACTGCTACCAGACCCCCCAAGCATGCTCTCTGGACTTGGTCCTTACACAGCCTCTGCAAGTTGTTGCCATCCAATTCGTAGACAATCTTCTCTACCTATGTTGTCAGTACCAGCGCCACAACCGACGAATTATAATTGGTATTGTTACTCCTGCTACCATTTTCTCTTATGCCATGGCGTCATTCCAGATACCTATTGCTCTTTGCAAGCTCTTTGTGGCTGCGCGGTTCCAGGAACACTGCCTGAAAATTCTCCTCTTGCTTCCCATGCCCTGGCGCTTACAGAATAGGAAGTAATTCTGGTGAAAGACTCCTTTGATACTATAAATCCAATTAATCTCAAAATATTGCCCAGTTATCTCCGAAAGGATATAGCATATAGCTATGTACCTTTATCTGTGGTAGCAATGTAGCCATGTACCCGACATAAACTTGCTGCTACTAGGACTTCCGCATCGTTGAATCTTAGCCAATAAAAACAAGTAACAAAAAAACCTGTTGTTCTTGCTGATATATTACAATCTAGAACTTAGATTGCGGTAAAGTCAAGCTCTTGAAGGTAGAAAAGTATATTTTCGGCAATGTGAGGAAGAGAAAAAGAAAAAATAGTGCAGAGGAGAAGGCCTATCATATAGAACGTGTACAAATGATGCCTTGATATTGCGGCGAGGATGTTGTTTTTACAAGTTATCGTAAATGAAAACGGACTTTTCGAGATGAGAATGCGTTGGGTTAATGGATTTATCCTGACTTTTGAGCGGCTCCTCCGCGAGATCTGCTTCCGCCACCTCTGGGTGCTCCCCCACCGCGGCGATGGTGTCCACCTTGGTATCTGCGTTCAAAAGCTCCACCCGCACCGTTTGGTTGCTGACGGTTAAACTTTGGGCGACGCTCTTCTACGAGCACAATGGTTTCACCAACTTTGACTTTGTGCTGGGCCAATGCTTTCTGGCAATGTTCAGGAGAAGCAAACTCAAGGAATCCAGTCGGCTTGAAAGAACTGAGAGTTACAGACTTGACTTCGCCAATCTCAGCCGTGAAAACCTCCTTGATCTGTTCCACGGTCAAGCCCTTGACATTCTTTAGGAAAACTTCAGTGGCTTCCTCTGCGGCGTTAACATCAAAAGCATTAATTGAGTCTGCTGTCTTGCATATTTCTCTCTCTGTCTTTCTCTGCATACCTTTACGGGGAGCTTGCTCCTTCTCCTTGTCCTTGGTCAGGGCATGGGAAGGTGCAGTCTGCTGGCTTTGAGGTGTCTTTTGAGCAGTATTCTTCGCAGCAGCAGCAGCATCAGCGGAAGGTTGTGCCTTATTGTCGGTGGTTGCGGTGGATTTCCACTTGTTGGTATCATTTCCTGCTGCCAAATTAGCCCAAGTCTTGGCCGCCTCCGGCTTAGCAGCCTTCGGTTTCGCTGCTTCCGTCGATTTCGGCTTCGCTTCAGCATCTTTGGTCGCAGCTGGTGTCTCCTTCTTTTCTACCTCCTTTGCACTCTCTGTAGCGGCAGCCGCAGCAGCGTTAGTCTCAGCAGGTGCAACAGGCTCAACAACGGGTGTCGAGGCGGTAGTGGCTGCGGTGCTGTCAAGCTCAGCAAGCTCGGACGATGCTTCGTTCGTGGTCGATGCGGCTTCGTTCGTAGCAGCCTTCTTTGCCGGTTTCTGCTCCTGCTCCTCACAAGTGTAATAATCAATGTCCACTTCCTCTTTCAGAAAGCGGAAAATGTCATTCAGGACATAGTAACCGTTGGGCTGCGGTGCAAGGAAGAATGTCTGACTAAACTTTTGAAGAGGAGCGTCCCGGTTGCACATCTCGCCCAGGACCTGAACGAGAATGCCATTGCCAGCCGAGACCTGGCTATCGACCTGAGTCACTAAAACCTTGCAGTCGTCAAAACCCAGCTCTTCGATCTTCTTCCTGATCTCCTGTGTACATTGAAAGAATATGTAATGAGTCACCTAGATTTGCAACACTCGCAATAACTCGATCCTTACCTCTTGTCCACGAATAGTTTCTGCTGTTTCGCCTTCATCACCCCTGACCATTAGGGAGTCGTTACTGTAGAAAGCATGGAGTCTATTGGGGCTCTTGTTGAGAAAAGTGTAGTATTCGCGAACAAAGATGAGTCCGACATCTTGCGATGCGAGGTTTCCAGAAGATTTGCCGTTGCCGTTCTCAGTGGGCGCGTGGGCGGTGGCAGCGTTTACTTGGGCGGGTTGGCTGACAGAGGCGGTCATGTTACTCAGCAAAGAGGAAGACACTGCAATGTGTACGATTTTAGCAACTACTAGTCTAATAGCAATGCAATCTTGAGGCAGTCTACCTTTAGAAAAAGGAACCTATACTAGGAGGAGCAGCGAATGACGAATCGTGCTTGGAGACACCAGTGATCTTGTCTCACGACGCGCGGTCGCCTCTGTGCACAAAAGCAGGTTTTGGAACCCAGACAGATCGAGACAGTCACGAGCCCAAGAGCAATTGTGAATCCCTTCTTCTGCCAACTCTTCAGATATTCTACACGCACCTCGGTCACCTTTATGCATTGATACATTCGTCGTAGGGTCGAAGATTTTGCCAACATGTCTACACATTCCACCTAGTGTGCAAGCTAAATGGAACGGAGTCACAAAAGGCTTTGCCCACTGGAATGACAGCTCTCGCAAGAAAACGGAGAGGCGCAGAAGCTGGCGTGCACTCTGATGGCCTAAGTGGGACGGAAAAGCTGAAGGAAATTGAGCACTGCTAGCCGGAACCCGCAGAAGCAACCTGGTCACCACCGGTTTCTGCATTCCAGGTGAGAATCTTGCAAAGTATCCTATGGACGGTGTGATAGTTAATGAGTGATTTTTTGCGTTATACAGGTTTGCGAATGTCCCTGCTGGCAATGAACGTGCCCTCCGGCTATGTATGCCGTCTATCATCACTCCCCGTTTCGCTTTCCCTACGTCTCCAGAATTTATGCAGAAGCAGCTACAGCCCATTATACATATAATATATGCTGCAAGATCATTAGCAATGGAGACTATCGAGCAGCTGCCCGAGAGCGAAACTGCACCCATCGGCTTTATGGTGCCTATCGCCTTACGCGATATTGACAATAGATGCGATTGATCGCATCATTTCGTTGATTGAAATAAACGGTCAACCAAACACTGATGAGCACATACAATTCGTTGACGACCGGATCAAACTAAGCAAAAACATGAAACGTATGCTAAAATCCACAGCGAAGTTGGTACCGGGTGGCAGTGACGAAGTGTTTTGCCGCATCAATTCCTCAAGTCAACTGGGACGCGGCATCTACGTTTTCAAACAACAAGCCAAATATGCGACTCGCTGTGAGCGTAGATTAAAATCAGCATTCATGCCTGGTTTCATAAAACACATGCAGAAGATCGAAGCACTATTTCGCAATATTCATCTGGAAGAAGATACATATGTTATTCCGCCGGCTATTACCTGTTCATCAGACTTATCTTGCACTCAATCCTCATCCTCTCGATCAAGGAAAAGAAGAGCGTCAGCTATATCATCCACATGAAACACTCTGTGCTTTTATCATGTGTTTGTATTCTGCATATAGTCATATCTAAAGATTAAGATCTAATACGGGCAGCGCTCGTCCCATAGCCAGCCTACGTAGAATACAAAAAACAATTAATATTGAATGAGTAATTGTTCGTCTGCATCGTCGCTTGGGCCTATTTTCAAGGAATTCCACACAGTGTAAGTGTCATAAGCTCGCTTGCTGTTAGATTTCTAAGGACGACCTTGATCACTCGAATACCTGAGGAAGCTAAGGACTGAAGCCTTGAAATGCGGTGTTTGACGATATCAAGTTTCGTAAAGGTTGAGGATGGAAGCTAGAATAGCCGTTTCATCCATTGGTGATGCGTTTCTGGATGCTGACTTCAGTTTCCTGGATTATTAACCTCTTGACAGCGTTGTTTGCAAGTCAATGATGACCACTAGCCAGTCAATGTTCTCATCAACCTATTTGAGAAGGTGGATTTTGTGGTGGATTATCTCTTTTTCCATCACGTTTTACGAGAGACATTCATATTTACAGAATAATTTTCTTTGTTTTTAAAGGTTAGCATGTGTGTTGCCTGGATTATCGACCTACATCAAAATAACGGGCAAGAAAGTATAGTTGTGCCTCTCGAGTTGCTCCTCAGTCACTGCCAAATGAGCACTCCGCTGCATGCTCCATGTTGCGACACCCCGCTTCAATTTTCAGCCCTTTCATACTTTACTCGATCTACTTGTTTTTTCAAAGTGTCGCAACAGGAAGAAAAGCTAACACAAAGTGCCCCGTGGTGAGTAAGAGATCACTGATCGTCAAGCTGCATACTTGACAAACTGACGTTGCAATTCCAAAGGTCTGCGCCTTGGCGACAAGGATCTGACCAACAGCCGCCTGGTAGCAACGCACCTTACGGCTACTATGAGCAGTTACCGCAATCGAACAACCAAGATCCTTATTATTCCGGATATTATCAGCAAGCTTATGCACAGTATCCTGGAGACGCCGCGGCGGCTTCTACAAACCAATACAGTTATCCATACGGTTACGACACTCAGAATCCTTATTACAGTCAATACAATCAGCATATGCCAGGCACCCAGCAACCACAGAGCACGTATGCTTACAATAACTATTATTACAATCAGCAGACCGAGGCTATGTGAGTGGATAGCTTTCCCAATTGACAGAATATCGTCTAACTGGCTCGATCTAAAGTCCGTCGCCTTCAGCTCAAGCATATCCTTCGCAGAACTCCCAGAATGTACCGGGCTCTGCGCAGCCTGCGAGCCAGGAACAGGTAAAAAAGGAAACTTCTATGTCTGATGTTCAAATACCCTCCAGCAGTACGCCGAGCTACATAAAAGTGGATGTGAACAAGAAAGGTGGGCGTCGCTGCTGCGTACTAGATGAAATTGAAGTGTATAGTCTGATATCCGTTGGATAGCACCGGCTAAGCAGAAGAAGAAGATAATGATGGGTGCGAAAAAGGAAGCCAATCCAGCTGCTGCCGCTGAAGTATCTCCCACAACAGCTAATCGACCGGGAGGTATGCCTCCAACCTCTGAGTTACCACCAGCTCTCCAGTAAGTAGAATACTTTGCGGCACTTGGAGTCTAGTTACCTACATACTTTCCTTGTAGGGAGTACGTTTTGGAGGTTTTTGAGAAAACTCCAAGAGAGCGATTAAAAGAAGTCGAGACCGAAGTTCGCCAATTGATCCATGAAAAGTCTAAAGCCGGTTTGTTACATTCAACTAACTGGGAGGAGATGGAATATCCAAAGTATGTGGTAAAGTTTACATTTGAAGCGTTCATGGACTAACCTCATGAACATTGCTTCAGAGCGACCGGTCTGAAAAGACAAAAGAAAACAAAAAAGAGGTACGTTTAATTTCTGATAGACAAAATCCCATGTTACTGACTTTACTTTTAGGAAAGCTACATCTCTTCAGACCGCAGATGGATCAATATTTTCGCCTGATGAAGAAGAAAGACGACAAAATAGATTGAAACGTTTCCAGAATTTAGCAAGTGACCGGCCTAGCACACCCGTCAAGCCGCCACCAAAGACTCAAAACGACGTAATGGAAATTAGAGAGCAGAGAAAGAAGGCACTGTATACTGATATCTGTCATCTAGTCAAA
This sequence comes from Rhizomucor pusillus, assembly GCF_041956525.1. NCBI lineage: Eukaryota > Fungi > Mucoromycota > Mucoromycetes > Mucorales > Lichtheimiaceae > Rhizomucor > Rhizomucor pusillus. The sequence continues at coordinate 1,177,576 of NW_027192147.1, read as the reverse complement.
GGGTCAGGCCATTGTTGGAACTTCGACTACTTTGGAGAAGAATTTCCTTCGATTAACTTCGGTGTGTAGTAGTGACCATGAATTACCTATATTTTTACTAAATGGTTCTTGCAGGAACCTGATCCGGCGAATGTCAGACCACTCCACATTCTCAAAAAGACCCTAGAACTGTTGAAGAAAAAATGGACTGAGGAACGAAATTATACTTACATTTGTGATCAGTTCAAATCCATGAGACAGGATCTTACGGTATGTAGAAGAAATTATCCAATATATATATATATATATATACAAGCTGGCTGATTGTACAATTAAATCAGGTACAACGGATAAGAAATGAATTTACGGTCAAAGTGTATGAGATCCATGCGCGCATTGCACTTGAAAAGGTAAAGGCTCTTCTTTATCTGCTATTTACGCTTTTTGATTAACATCTTTTCAGGGTGATCTTGGAGAGTTTAATCAATGTCAAACGCAACTGAAGCAATTATACGACTCTGGTATTAGTGGTAACGTCACAGAATTTATAGCATATCGTATTCTGTATTTTCTGCATACCCAAGACTGGCCAGGTATAGGCAAAGCTTCAAAAAATAAGACTTTCGGTACTCACTTTTATAAATCTTCAGGATTATCCAAAATGCTGAGTGAGTTGACAGAGGAACAGACAAGAGATGAAGCAGTAGATCACGCTTTGGAAACCCACTTTGCTTTGGCAACGTCTAACTATCACCGGTTTTTCCAATTGTATCGGAATGCACCCAAACTCAACGGATATCTGATGGATCATTTCGCAGATCGGGAAAGATCTAAAGCCATGATAATCCTTTGCAAATCGTAAGTAGCGCACGGTCGTTCTATAAATATGAAAGGGACTTACATCAGCATATGTGCATTAGCTACCGTCCAGACTTGTCACTATCCTTTATTGAGACAGAGTTAGCATTCGATGACAGAAAGCATCTTACCAAATTCCTTCAAGATCATCAAGCCTGGTTTCCAAATTTTGACAAAGATACCTTGGATGTTAAAAGAGCGTTGCCACCCATGGTAGCTAGTTCAGAAAAGTACAAAAAGGTCGACATTAAAGGGCAGATTTAAGTACCAATTGTCTGACTGAACAAAATCGATATATTATACGAACATTTGGGGAGTGTGTCTTAATAGCATGATATCTTATGCCACTTCTCCTGTATCAAAATATACCATTCCTTTGACATTCTTGGCTTTTGGATACGTTCTACACATCGTACGTGTAACCATAGAACCACCCAAACGATAAGTGAATTATGCGCATTCCTGTGGCTGGTAAGCACTAACGAGGAGGTCCGAAAAATACAACGGCAGCGTCGCATATCCTTCCACAATGTCAACTACTGATCCCGTGCAGGACTTCATTCATTGGCTCCAAAGCAATGGCTGCCATTTTGATAAGTTTGCATTTAAGAAAGGTATGGAATCACGCGCTCCTCTTCGAAAAACCGATCCTAAATATATTAGACGGCGAAAATATTGGTGGAGTGTACGCAAAAGAGGACGTATCTAACGGGGAAACACTTGCGACCTTGCCATTCCGTATGGCCATTACCAGCCTTCAAGCTCGAAACGAGTTTCCGACTTTGAGCCAGTTCAGCTCGCGAGTAGTCCTTACGCTTTACTTGCTGCAGCAAAAAATTCTCGGTGAAAAATCGTTCTATTGGCCGTATATCAGGATGCTGCCGGAAAGTATAATCACGCCAATGTCTTTCGAACAAGAGGATATGAAGTTGCTGGAGAATACAAACTTGGCAGCTTCCGTTCCGGAAAGGAAACAAAGTTTGTTCAACGATTTTCAGAGCTTAATCAAGGTTCTACCAGCGAGTGTGGACGAGGCCAAGCTGACATGGTAATTTGCACCTTATTCTATTTGGTATGATCAATTACTCACCTTCGTTGTACCCAGGGACGAGTTTTTATGGGCGTATTCTGTATTGTCTTCTAGATCTTTCCCTTACAGCTTGCTAGATCCCTCATTCACCGAAAATGATGATTTTGAGGTACTCTTCCCACTTCTAGATGCGCTCAACCATCGTCCCAACACAAAAATCACCTGGGAAAGACGAGGAGATCCGATCAATGGTACTCTCGCTTTCATCACTGGGCAAGAATATAAAGCGGGCGAACAGCTCTACAACAATTATGGACCCAAGGTATGTACGCAGTGCCAGTTTTCTTCACAAATAGTAGACACTTACTAAAACCCCATAGTCTAACGAAGAATGTAAGTTTGATCCGATTTTTACGAGTACTTGCCGTTGATTGTTTTTATGTCAAAAGTACTTTTGGGATACGGATTTTGTTTCGAGGCAAGTGACCATCTGATGTAGCTGCCTTAACAGTAATCTATAATATACTGTATAGTACAATGAATTCGACTACGTTGCTTTAAAACCAAACTTCTCTCAGGATCCAAACCAAGCAATCAAGAAGCAAATCATATCGCAAGCTGGCATAACATCTGAACACGATGACCCACTTTTGCACTATATACATCGAAACAATATACCATCATCATTTTACCGGCTCATGCGCGTTTTAATGATGAACCCTCTTGAAGTGAAATACTACGCAAATTGCTCTGACAGCACGCTCTATGAATTCATCGGATACCGAAACGAGTTGGCAATGCTCAACATGACCATTGCATTGCTTCAGAATCGATTGTTAGCCATCCAGAAACTATCTGTCGATCGCACTCATCTGAAGCCATGGCAACGCTTTATCTTCATGTATAGAGATGGTATTATCTCATCGAAATTATGGCAACGCATTGTTGACCAACCAGGTTTTGTGCATAGGTCAAATCGACGTACTGAAATCTGCAATCTCTTGCGTGGAGAAGAAAAAGCAGGCCATACTACATATAATGGCAAAAGATGTGGAAGCAAAGGACATTGCACCAGAGACACCTCTGCTAAGTGTAGTCAATCCCGAATACTACAACAGTAAAACCTTTGTGGAAGGCGATCCCTTCCTCAGTCTGAACTCTGTAGTGATTACGCCCAAGGGCTTACTGCAAAAAGACCCAGTATTCAAGGAAGCTATCGAAAGTATATTCGAAGATTTGGAAGAAGAGCAGGATGTTATATTCATGCTGTCATTAATCAACGAGAAATCCAAAAAAGAGAACAGCAGATGGCATTATTTTATCGAGAGAACTAGGCAAGTAACAAAAAAATTGATAGCATATCATATTGGTCACTTATGAATCAGGATTTTCTAGCAATGTCATCGCTGACACGGACGACGACACCAAGATGGAAGTAAAAGATCTGTACGACTCATTATTCCCCGCGTTTTCTGAAGCATTACCGGATGTTTTTAGACCAGAAGTCTATAATTTTGAGGCTCTATTGTGGGCAGAAAGTCTAGTTAGCAATTATTCTCTAGACAATCCATTATGTATCGTTCCTGTTTAGTCTTTGCAGATGACATAGATGTATTATCTTTCCATTATTAAAAGTTTCTATCTATTTATTGATCTGTCCAGAATTGGATTCTATCGTCATGCTCCGGTAGCTCTAAACGCACAGTGCATATGTATATGTTAACGATAAAGACGTTATAGCTACTTCGTTTCTTATCACTGTGGGACTGCGCACGGCAGGTCATATGCAGCTGAATTTGTCCACCCAGCAAGTCGGCTCTTTGTGAAACGGTAAGACAACAATTCCTTTTGCTGTTTTCGGACAGGAACTCGTTCTTCCCAACCTCACCTTAGCAACAACCAAACAACTCGTGTTCTCACCTGCCAAGAGACATTCGCAATGTCTCTCAGCATATTACAATATGCATACATATTGTTGTTTTTGCTGACGCTGGTGTACTTGTTTCGCTGGATACTTGAACTACGCTTTCATTTGCAGTTCGGTCGTGTGGGATTCTTTTCGATCACTGACATTCGCTACTACCACGGTGGTCGTTCGAGCAGCGAGCATGCCAAATGGTCAATAGCAATCGGCAAAATTAAAACTCGTTTAAAACGCCCTAGCAGTCTATCGTCGACGGCGTGGGTAACGATTCATCTGACCAATGTCCACGTAGCTGTCAGCGATCTCGCATCCCTGCGTCGCGAAAAGGGCCATAGACGCCGGCCAACGTCAATGTTAAACCGTCGGCTTTCAACAATGGGCGACTCCCTGAGACGTATACCTTGGTGGTACTCGCTATCAATTGTGAAATATATCCTCAAGTTTACTTCTGCATTACCAGCACAGTTTCTGATGGCTGGTCTCGCCAATTACGTGGATGTACAACTAGATGGATTGACACTCGGTATCGGCAATGCTGGGACCTTACGCATAGAAGATATCAATTTCAGCTCTGTATTATTTGCAGCTGTCGCGCGACAACCTCAACCTCCTCCACCTTCAATTATCGAACAACCGGCAACATCCGACTCAGCATCAGGAACAGAGCACGAACAGTTTTCATTCCACTCAAGACACCAACGTCATTCACTAAAGCGGGCAGAGCATCTCTTTAAAGAGAAATATTTTGAGATATCTGTCCAGATCGGACATGTGGCACTGTTATCTGCTCAGCACAAGCAGATAATTACCCTACCAATGGGCAGCCGCCTCGCAATTTCTTGCCACCTGTCAGCCGGTTTTTTGACTCTAAAGGACGTAAATGTTAATGTGCAGATCGACGCAGTACAAATCAGATTGGATCAGTTACTGCGTTTGCGCACGGACACCTCCTCGGTGACTCAAAACTATGACACACGTTTTGATGCAAATGGAGACACAGCAAATAGCAACAAAAAGTGGAACCACATAAGACTCATGCGTACAGTGAACCTAGCGATATCTGACGCAGCTCTTATTTCTGAGGCGGCAGACGGAATTTATACTTCCTTCAGATTACATTCTACTGCTATAAATATTGCTGCGAACAAAATTGGCCGTTCCCGCCTGCAAACGCAAACATACTCAATCCAGGGTGCCGTAGATCAGATTTCATGGTCTATCTTTAATCGCAAACCGGAAACAGCTACGGATTGTTTGGAAATCCTTCGAATCCCGAGAATCAGATTGGGTGGATCGTTTTCTGACGCTGTATTGATTGGTAAGTTCTTATCCGCTTCCTATCAGCTGTTCATTCAGAGATTAACTATTGAAAATGTATAGAACCACAAATGCAACATTTGGAAGATAACCTGAATGGCCGCTTTCTCAAATTGTCCTTTGCAATACATAGCCCAAAGATCGTGTTCGATACGGAGAAAAGATACCTGTTGGATGGATTAAAGGATTTGGGTCGACAATCCCAACAGCATCGAGTCTCAAAGCAACGTTCTCCAGAAATGCGATTTACGAAAGCACTCCCCAAGATCAACGTAGTGCTATCTATCGAAGCCTTGAGTATCAAGCATTACGACAATTCTGCCCGTAAATCAGGGGAACAAACGCTCATGACACTCAAGTGCTCCAGCATCCTGTTTGACTTTTCCGGGGAATACGTGGAGCATGTTATTCGAAAAGGGTCAGCACCTGCTACGCCTTTGACTTCGCCTTTGTTGTCTCCCTCCTCATTCGATGGTAGCATTGATTTCGCGCGTGCTGATAAAGATGAAGGTTTGAGGAAGCGACACTCGATGAAAGCATGGACCAAATTGTTTCGAAGGAGCTGGCGAAGCACTCGATATGATACGTCAATTGCTGATGATACGTCAACACGATGGTCGTACAACATCTGCATACGGTTTTCCATGGATAACATATCGGGACGTTACAAGGTTGGAGATGCGGTTTCAGACGTCACACTGGCATCGGTGGAAGGATTTGAAGCGATTGCGGGAACTCGACTGGATCCTGATCCCTCGAGCAGCAACGTGCTTGTTCCATTAGTGTGGAAATGGGAGACGCATTACAACGAGCTTGATATGCGAATAACTGGACCCAACATCAAAGTAGACGATAATCTGATCTCAGCAATGCAATGCTGGAAAGGATTAAGCAGTAAAAGTATCGCTTCAAATTCGTCACCGCCATACTTGGAGAAGATGAAATTCTTAAAGTCCAACTTTACGATAACGGCACTGCAACTTACTTTGGAGGGACTGGACAGGGGCTTGAAAGGTAGCCGGGAGGTTCCTGAAGGCTACATGGATAACGCACCGGCAAGGGACATTACAGCAAGCATGTTGATTGCCGTAGAAGAGACAAGCTTTGGATTCAGCGGAGTTCAGGCTGTTGCACCTCGTCCGTACCTGCGTCATGTCCCTGTTGATGAACCTTTACGGGAGAAAGAGATATTGGGCAGCGAGGAAGGAAATTCTGAGCAAGTCCCAGACTCAAAAGGCAACGTGACTCGGATAGGACGATTGCATGCGATCATGCGATACTTGACTGTCAGCAATATCTTCAACTCGGAATCCCACAAGGATGGCAAAGATCTTATGCTTTGGTGTTCTCGTGTGAACATGTCCACAGATATCTGTACTAAAGATGATCAGATAACTGTCTCGCCGGCGATTGTTGCGAAGAAATTTGGCGTTTGCTATGCACTGAAGCATCACTATGGATGTTTACTTATTGTCAATAAATTGCAAGAGATACGGCACGCAAATACATCGCGACAAGACATCAAGCAAATCGAACAGGTGAGTCGACGGAAGAAGTTACAAGTGATCCAAATGCGACTTCAGATCAATCGATTCGACGTTTCTATCACTTTGCCGGACGACACCAAGCTATATCTGCGTGTGGATGGCACCCGAATGCAGAGCAACGAAGAAGACAGCCTAAAACGAAGACTTTGTCCAATCATTTTCCGCAATATGACGCTTTTTGTGGTCTCGCCTAAGCAATCCACGAAGTGGGAGCAGCTGATAGAACTTGATAATGTAAAGTTTAACCTTCACGACGGCGCATACGGGCTTGAAACATCAACGTTGCTGCTGAGGATCCCACATGGATACCAGTTGGCCAATATCGTGGACAACAGTGTAACGTACATCAAGTGCCTCAAATCTCTGCATTCACGACTTTTGGCAGGCAAAGCGTTTACGGTCTTTGGATCAACAGCGAACAACGGACCTCGCCAGCTGCCGAGAATGCGGTTAAAAGCAGACGCCTTCCGAATACATTTTGATGACGATCCTTTTGAAGTACGTCTCAGATTGATCTGGAAAGCTGGATATGCGGAGCAAGCAACTCGGATTGCTTTGACGGAAGCTTTTGAAGCAAAGGCGCAAAGTGTTATTCAAGAATCGCCTGAAAACGACGCTTCACGTAAAGCTTTGGATAGCGAGCACGCTAGAAGTCGATTTTTGAGCAAACCTGGCTCAGCACAAAAGCAAGAATCTGCAGGTCACAAACATTCATCCTCAAGAAGCTCCTCATCACTAGCAGACATGAGGGTGAGTGATGCTTGGCAAGGGCTTTTGGAGCACAATTCTTCATCTTGGATAAAGAATATCAAGAATGCTATCCAAAAGGAAACGTCGGGTTACCAGCGCCTCCGGGAAGACGATTATCAGCATGTTTGTACAACGGGACAATTGAATGAATTGTACGATGAACAGGGCAACGATAGCATGGACGTTTCCCGATTATTCATTATTGAAACTTTACCTATTCCACCGCATCCTGCATTGTTCGATTTTACGATGAAGAACATGTCTATAGAATTTTTACCACCTACGTTTACACTCGATCATACCCGGAAATTTGTCCACGATATCGGCAAAGGCATACCACTAGATACGAATTTCTCAACATTGATCCCATTCCATCTTGAATGGATGGCCAACGAAACATGGGCGCAGATAAGGGACTATCCAATCCCAATACTGCTTGTACCGCCGGCGGCAGACGGCGGTAAGGCCTGGTCCCTGTCTGGAGACTATGTTTTTGGCGACGAGCTCGGCGACATTGAAGCAACAAGACGGCTCAGTATACCCATCGTAAATACCCTCTATGAGTTGGATGTTACTCGCACAAGCAGCCCACCCAAGTTCTACTCTATCGTGAACATACATGTTCACACTCAAGATATGTCCAGCATTTCGTGGTCTGTACCATTTCAGCCGGCTATTCAAGATGTTTCAAGAACTTTTGAATCGTTCACCAGACCGCCGGTTGATCCTTCTCCCAAGGTTGGCTTTTGGGACAAGATACGCTTGATGATACATACCCGAACGAAAATATCCTTTGTCGGAGGAGGCGATTTTGCATTTATCATGAAGGGAACGCGCGATCCATACGAAATGGGAGAAAGAGGAACCGGCTTGGCCAAGGTCTGGAGAAAGGATGTTGTGTGGCTACTCGGTCACGATAACCCCGAACGAGAATTCATGCAAATTATCAGCCGCGAATATGCCTTTGGTGTGCCTGACTTGGTTAATGGAGGGTACAATGCATTGTCCATATTGCCTCGAAGCGATGCACGTCAAGGATCCTTATCGGATCTTACGACTATACGCCAACGGGAAGCTCTTGCTCCAAAACGAGCATGCAGCGGATCGACTATCAGTACAGATGATTCCGATCCAAGGTTTTTAAAGGTGGCATTGAAATTATCAGAAGGCATCCGAATGGGTATAGGCTGCCAGTTGGAGAGAACATGCTCTCCAGGATGCTCAAAATGTGGTGGCAACGACAACAGCGATCAATCTGGTAAATGCCGTTTTCTCCATTTTCGTCCACACTACAGTGTGCGATACAAAACACCTCAGAGTGTACAAGCAATGGGTGATAAAGGAAAGGTATGCGCAACATAACATGGCTGTATGATTATTGGCAGAATCTAAGAAAATTCTAACCAGGATTACGATGCGTTCGCTGGATTTCGATCAAACTTTATACACTTGTCCATCAGCATAGTCAAGCTCACCACGGACAAACCACAGAAGGTCGATATAACAAATGCTGCGATGAACTCTATGCATCTGACTCCAGGTTTCATTGACCATTTTGTTGCCTGGTTTCGACTATTTGGCGGTGCTATGAGCTATCCTCTTCGTAACGGTCCTCTTTTCCCTCGGAACGACCCAAGGCCAACCAAAAAGTTCGGCAAGCATATGAGTACAATGAAGTACAAGGTTATGGTGCAGCCATTGACCATAGCATATTTCTATCGGGGCGACAGCATGCCGGATGAAAGTCCTCAAAACACTTCAGAGCACGTTGGATTGAAGGCAGTCGTGTCGGCCTTCAATGTGGACATCCATCAGCGGCGAGAAATTAGCAACGTTGCTGATCATAAGCTCAACAGCAAGCGTCTGAAGGCTAATTGGCCTATGCATGAAGCGGAAGTGCATCTCAAGAGTATCGATTTACGAGCAATTCATGCACAATTCTCCACCGATTCAATGTCCAATCCCGAAATACCGGTAGTTTCGCTACAAGGGTCTAGTGAATCAAGTGATAGCAGCAGCATCGATCCGGACTTGATGGAGGGCACGGATCGTGATCCTCGAGAAGAGGCAGAATTATCTGATTGGATTGATAACGACGACTTTATCGAGCTCCATACGGCCAGACCGTCCGGCACTCCAACTGCGCAAGTTCTGCCTTTTGCATATTCACCTTGCATTTATTATCTCAAGCAAAATAATCGTGCTGATATCGAAAAATACCGCTATTTGCGCGATACACATTGTTGCATAATGGGAACTGCAGTTGGTAAGATCTATTGCACATGAAACAAATTTTAGGATACTCACTTGTTCTTAAAGGTACTCGTGAAATGCAGCTTAGTTTCCTGAAGGAACGAAGCGAGAACATTGATATTCAAATTCGGAAACATCAGGCACGTTTGCATACTGTCCAGACTAAGCTAGCTGCTCAGTACGATGATGCATTAGATGCCGAGGTAAAACCATGGTTGAATCGTATTGATGCATTAGCTGATCATTTTGGATATAGTCTGAAGCTATTGTCAGCAAGACTACGACGTTGTTTGAAAAAAGAAATTTATTGCAACAGTATTTGCGGGAACTGTCAACTCAGTCCGATCCGATGAACAATCCAGCATACTCAAGCTCTACTATCTTTGGAAGAGATTCTTTGGTAGCCTGGGAGAACTTGATGGGTCACTTCAAGCAGCGATATATTGTCCATAACCCGCAGATTATCTGGAACAATTCTGTTCGAAACGTGATATATCATTTTCTCGACTTGCAAGCCCATCGCAGAGCGCTTTCATACTACACATCGATGCGTGCTGCCAAGTTCTTACGTGATCTTACGCAAAAATATAAGGAAGAGCGCAGTTGGAAGCAGAATACAACGGTGTTGAATGATAGCGATTCTGGTTTCGACAGTGCAATGGCAGAAGAGCTGATTCAAAAGCTTCTCAGCGAACAAGATACCAAACTCGTTGCGCCGAATGAGACAGAAGAGGTTGTGGAGGACACACTGCCTGAACCTGAAGCCGCTGACAGAACTACAGGTGGCAATGTAAATGATCCACACAAGCAGAAAAGCAGCATTCCAGATGGTTACGCAATGAAAAGCAGCTACCTTATAGATCTGCTTAACACTCAGATCAGTTTCCAAAGCGATCGCGATCCTGACAGTCTGGTTATCATGTCCAACGAACGTATGCAAGTCAAAGGCTTCAATATCACCGACACCAATGATCCCGATGCAGACATGGAATTGGTCAAGAATCGCACCATTGTCAGCATCGAAAATTCACAAGTTTTTGTTGCGAAAAAGGAACAGTTTGACAGCGTAGATTTGTTACTGGACAATCATTATGGTGGAAAGCAAACGGATCGATGGTTGGCGTGGATACCATTGGAAATGTTGATTGATAACATCAAAGGCACGGAAAATTTCCAACGCGTAGCGTATCGACTTGCATCGACGGTTCAGTACGACAAGTACAATCAACTTCGTTTCAAAACGCATCCGTCCACTGCCTTCGCCCAGATACACCCCTTTGAAGACCGTTGCGATTCTGTCCATCTCAATTTCCCAGAACTTGCGCTGACGGTGAATTCGTCGCAGTACAATGCTGTTTATGAAGTCATAACCGACCTGCTGCTATACAAGGAGCCAGCCAAAAAGGAACGACTGGCTCGATTGCGTGAGATCATGATGTCTGCAGACCGCAACAATATCTATTACGCAACAGAACGTATCATTGATATGCAAGAAAAAGTGCGGCAGCTGTCAAGTGCTTACCGCCAATATTCTCAAAATTATGCTATCTTGGATCAACGAAGATTAGCTGAATTCAAGGCTTTGCGTGCAACACTCAGGGAATACCACGAAGAACTGTATCTCGGAATGGAGGCCTTCAAACTCATACAAAGCAACCAACGCAAACATTCAGCAGAAGGCAAAACAAATCTCAAGTTTACCTTCTCAGGAGAGAGACTGCTGTGGGAAATGCTGACAGACGATGGTGTGCCTCTGTGCGAGTGCAATCTGAAGAACACAACTTATATTCTGATTAGCAAGGAAGACCATTCAAGCAGCAATACTCTGGAAATTGATGAACTACATGTCAAAAATACGTCCCCATCGCCTGTCTTTGTCGATGTCCTTGGCCCATACTTGAGTGCTGGGCGCAAGGTTCCGGACTTTTCCAGGCGCAAGATGCTCCGTGGATACCTTGTTGCGCTCGCACCAGTGGGAGGCATTCCAGTTGTGCAGCATCTGGAGCTGAATCTATTCCCTCTGCGCTTGCAGATGACTTACGAATTTGGTAAAGCCTTAGCATCTTATTTCTTCCCTGCAGAGCGAAGACGGAAACCGGTTAATGATTCACCACAACCGTTGCCTACATCGGTTGTCGAGCAATCGCCTACTGGCAGTGGACGGAGCGTCAGTGGAATATCGGCAGGAGTACCGGAAGGATCACAGCGACCTTCTTCAGGCCATACGACTCTTAACGGTGACAACCGATCTGAAGGATACCCGGCAACGGAAGATCCATTTGACCCTGGAGTGAATGAAAACCGAAAATACGATGCAATGTTCGGCATCCCCAGAGAAAAGTCGGATCAAGACATTGCAGGTGGAGAAGTATTCCAGATACCATCAACCACGTCGTCTGGCAAGAAAACTTTAAAGCGCTCAAAGAAAAAGAAGTCAAGGCAGCACTTGACAACAGATGATCTATCTGTCATGAAGAAACGCGCATCTGCCAACAGAGCTTTCATTTTGGTCAAGATACCGGGGACAAAGCATTGTCTTAGCTACCAGGGACCGAAGGAAAAGAACATTGAGGACTTGAGGGACTTTGTATTCCAACAGCCTAACCTGGAATACCGCAACAAGACTTGGTCGTGGTACGAGCTGTCATCTACCATCAAAAGAGGTAACTGAGAACAACAACAGTGCATTTGTGATACTCGTTAGCTAAACCTTGTTTCCAGATTTCCTGAAGGCAGCAGTGTTACACAACAGCACTGCATTGTTAAAGGAAAAGCTGACCATCCGTCGTCATCCCAAGGAGGCAGGTTCCAAATTTTCGGATTCTATGTTTTCGATGCATGGCAACAATTTAACTGTGCCTGACGACGCATCGCAGCAAAGCCGGATATATGACTACATGGATAACATATCTGATTCATCCGATAGCTCTGACGATGTATTTGACGAAGGCGAGCTAGAATCAGACGCTGTTTCGATGCATTCTATTAGCTTGTACGACAACCAGCACGGTCCACCACCGCCAGAAGAGCATCATCCAACGCGACGTTTTCTCTTGTGGCAACGCAAATCTAAGAAGCAAAAGCCAGTGGATGCAGATGAAACATCTACAACAAGGTCAACAAAGAGACTAAGTATCGACAGTGTTGACACATCTATCCGCAGCGGCCCATGGATGACAGACCAAGAGCTTGCAGCGAAAGGCCGTTTGCTTCTCGGCAAAAAATACCATGGATCAATCATACATCAACCGCCATCTAGCCCAAAGGCTAAGGACGATAAACGATCGAATCACAGCAAAAGTAACGGCGTCAAAGGCCACGGTAGCTAGTAGAGTATATGTCCTTTGCCCTATTTTTTAACCCTCTACATAATATCCTGTTTTTTGTATATAATGCATTAATTTTGTATAATTTGTTTATTGCCCGATGAAATGATGAATAACCTGACTGTATCTAACTAAGCCAAAACTGTGAATGCACGGTAGAAATCGAGGCCTTGCTCGCCTGCAGTGGCGACAATCGGTACGTCTGCACCAACAAAGTAGACGTATCCTTGCTCTAAAGGATATTTTGATTCGGTCTTGACAGCTTCGCCTGTCAATTCGCCACTGCCGCTTGTTACGATAAGAATACTGGGTCCAGCAATGGGCTTGTGCGTCTCTGTCTGACCAGCTTGCAGGCTGGTTAAGGCAACGGAGAATTCATCGATGGGAGGATCGTACAGCAGTGAGTGTGAACCGAACGGCTCTGGTTTCATTTTTTGGGACTCGGCCGATCCGTAGCGGTAAGTCAACATTTCTACGAGGACCTTGACATCCTTGAACTTTGGAGTAAGTCCGGCTCTGACAACATTGTCGCTGGCAGCCATACATTCGACGCAGTCTGTTGTCCAAGATAAACTGATAGTCAGATACTCTGTAGAACTCAGCAAAAAATTTCCTTTTACCTCCGGACAGATATGCGTGCGGTTCGTTTGCGCCAAGGAACATGGCCTGGCCTGGTTCCAACACGACATAATTCATAAGGAGCACGGAGAATACACCAACGTCTCCTCCTGGGTATTGTGAGTCCAGTCGTACTATAAGCTCATCGATCACAGTCTTTGTCGCTGCGCTTTGGAGACGCGATACAAGCTCGGCCAGGTGTTTAGTGACTTGTTCTGAAGAGCTGTTCATGAGTGCTGAGAACACCTTCTTCAGCGCTGTTTTGTTGGTATCCTCATTGTCGCCCACTGTGGATTTGAATTCTGCAGCAGTTTTCTTGCCAATCAGATCTACAAACTCGGGATATGCATCCATGTGCTTTGCGATTTCGTCCAAAGGCCGGAAACCACACAGGGCTTCAAAAGGTGTAAGTGCAATCGCCATTTCGGGCTGTTAGAAACTCTTCAGGTTAGTCTCTACGTGACTCTTTAGCCTGATTTGTTGTTCACCTTGTGGTTCGGATCCTTATTTAAAGCTTCCTGATTAGTATACACAATCCCATAAATAATCCAGACCACCTTTATTTTTACCTTGTAGTTATTTGGAAATTCTTTAAATAGACGAGCGCCAAGAGTCTTGTCAGGATGTGCCTGGATTGAAAGAGCCTTGCGGATCGACAGGATCTTGAACAGGAACGGCAAGTCGCCTTCGTACTTGTCGTAAATTGCTTGCGTACTGTATTGAGGGTTGTTCTTGACAAGGACTTTGAGCGGCGTTTGCGCTTCATCCATGAGCACGGAGGGAGCATTCGGGTGCGTGCCCATCCAAAGCTCAGCGTACGGACGCGAGGTGTCAATCTCTACGCCGGACGTTTTGGCGTACTGCGCAACTTTGGAAACGTCTCCGAGCTTGCCCCAGTCATAGCTCTGAGTCTTTGCTTGTAAGCGGTAGATTGCAGGTTGTGTAGCAGTAGTGGTGGTCATGACGGTGTAGTAAGTATGAAAGAAGAAAAGGGCACAGAGAAAAACGTGCGCAGAAAGGACTGAAACGTAATATACCGCGGCCAACAACGCCGATCTCTTTACCCTTTTTTGGAATGGTGAGCAGCGGTAAGCATTTTTCCAGCTAGTTTCCCTATGGTTTTCCCGGCGTTTCCAGGTTTTTGAGACGTAATACCCGAATAAGTTCTGCTATTGCTAACAGAACGTAAACCAAACAAGGGAATTTTCATACAACCGTCGACAAGTAAGGTCATGCTCTCAAACGAGTGGTAATTACCGATACTATGCCAAGTTTCGTTTTGTGCGTGCTACGTGAAGCAATTGACAAATCAGAGGCTAATCCGGAAGCAGCCGCGGTTAGCAGTTGAGTGCTCCTGAAGAATTGTGCAATTGTTTCTTAATCCCGATTCTCTACACAAATCTCAGCTTCGTCGTCCTTGGCATGTATAATCGCTTAACAGTTACATATAACATTTTGTGAGTTCTAATTATTCGCATAAAGGGCAAAAGAACAAAGCTGCGTGTCCACGGAAGAGGAGAACATTGTAGTTCGATCCGCGGCATGGCCGCTGCAACTGCACAAGGCATGCGCGGAACATTATTGCAACGTGTTATCATCTGATTTTAGCTTTGACGTGACCCTTTTTCATTGCCATGGATCGAACGTACATATCATAATGCTGGTCAAGTAAATGTAGCAGAGTTGACCTGAACCTAATTAACAGGCTGGACCCTGTTTTTCCTCGAAATAGAGCGCGTTATGCAAAAATTCGAGCCCCAAGTCCGCCGCCGACTTTGCTAGTATCTTTTTCTCTCGAGAGTGGTGGTGCTCATGTCAGTGCCCTTGACGTTGCAAGACAGCAGCGACAGCGTGGTCACTCGAGCCGGCTGGCCGCTCAAGTGGCCAATTGACTTTTGCCCGGCAATCTTCGCATGCAACGACCATCCTCTACCGGGCACGCCGTTGTACAATGCCAAAACGACCACTGGTTTGACCGCTCAACTCATTCTGTGCGGTACAGTTGGAGTACTGTGCTTCCTACTATTCTGTTTTCTACGTGTAAGGTATGTGCTCATTTATTGCCTTCAGTCGAGTAAACTGCAGCGTTGACGCAAGCTTTGGTTAGGTGGACATCCATGTATTCGCCCAGGCTGCGAATGAAAAAGTAAGGAGTCAGATATAGCACCGCAGTGTTTCATGATTCTGACATTCGGAAACTCTGTAGGCATGCACCGGAAACTTTACCGTCCTCGTTCTTTGGATGGATTATACCCTTAATACGTATACCTCACTCTGTGGTGCTCGAAAAAGTGGGTCTGGATGCTGTGGTGGTACGTGAATTTTTTTGAGATGCAGATGGAAAAATTGAAAATGGCTTAATATGGTCAACATTGTTGCAGCTGCTCCAATTCCTGCTAATGGGCGCCAAATTGTTCGGTTTGTGTGGATTTTTCGGCACGGTGGTCCTACTACCTATCAGTCGCATGGGTGGTGACCTAGCCAATTCGACCGATCCACAGACTCCTGAGGAGGACGAGCAAGCAGCTGTGTACTCGCCCTCGTATTTGTGGGTTTACCTATTTTTCACCTACTTCTTTTGCTTTGCAACGTTCTATTTCACCTTTGTAAACTATCGTGATTATGTACGCATCCGCCGCGAATTCCTGCTTCGTACCGCCAAGACGCTGCCAGCACGCACCATCCTCGTCACTGGCATCCCGCCCAACCTTCGATCCGATCGCAAACTTGCTGAATACTTTGAACAGCTTGGAATCGGCGTGGTTGAATCTGTACATATTGTTCGTCACGTCAACCGTTTGTTGGACTATATCAAGGAGCGAGCATACTATCTGCAATTGTTAGAACGGGCATATTCGCGGTACTGGGGGAACCCTTGCATGGATGCGACGTACGACCCTGATGCTTTGATGCGAGACGCAGAACAAGATCAATCTATTCGAGCCATTGATTGGTGTGAGAACACAGACTCCTTGCCCACGCATGCCAAACCGCGAAACCGACCAAAGTCCAAACTCGGTTTTCTTGGATTATTCGGGAAATCCGTCGATGCCATCGAGTACTACACTGAGCAGTTCAATAATATAGACTCCCTTGTCATACGTGCAAGAAAATTCGGCAAGTTTTTACCAACAAGCGTTGGATTTGTTACATTCGAGCACAGTGTGAGCGCGGTAAGATATATACATACAAACGCAATGTAGAAATTACTGCGTATGCTAACAAATAGCTAGTGCATTGCATCCCAAGTGCTCATAGACTCTACACCATTCCGTGTGCAAGCCGAACTTGCTCCGGAACCTAGGAACGTCCTGTGGGAGAACATTGCTATGCATAACCGGGAGCGAATGATCCGAAAGGGTGTTATATTCTGTATACTCGTCTTTTTTGTATTCTTTTGGGTCATTCCTATCTCCTATTTCTCGGCTCTAACTAGCGTCAACTCCCTGCGCAACTACTTTCCATGGTTAATGAATCTAGCATCAAAGAACAAGATTCTGCAACAGATCGTTCAAGGTTTCCTGCCTACTCTCGGTGTCGTCATTTTTATGGCTATTCTCCCGCTCATAGTCGGAGGTAAAGCATTATACATGCAAAGTAAATGACAGTCACAATGCTAAGCTGCTCAAAATAGTGCTAAGTGCAATGGAAGGATTCCAAACGAGGAGCGAGGCAGAAGAGTCGAGTTTCAGCAAGTAGGTAATTTTTGGAAGACATACATCAACAAGTTTACTGACGATGCTGTCTCGAAAGACATTTCTTCTTCCTCTTATTCAACGTTTTGCTCGTGTTCACAGTATCCAGTACACTGTTCAAGACATTGACCAGTATGATCGAGGATCCAAAGCAAATTGCAAACATACTTGCAGCTACGTTACCACAGGTATGCCACTTTTCATTTGTGACGCGTTTTCAATACGAAATGATACGAAATGCCATGTTACCAGGTTGCACCGTTCTTCGTAAATTACACGGTTTTACATGGAGTAATGCTGTAAGTTTCCGAGCATGCATAGATTTGTGATGTCAGAATATTTATCCTGTCAACTAGATTACCCATTCAGATGCTGCAGATTGGCCCCATTATTTTAAACACTTTCTGGAGGATATTTCTATGCAAGTCACCTCGAGATTACGCTGAAGTGGGTGCTCCGCGCATGTTCAACTACGGATGGGGTTATCCAACACCTGTTTTCCTCTTCGTTGTGCTGCTCGTGTATTCTACGAGCGCTCCCATCATTCTCGTCTTTGGTACATTCTACTATGCGCTTGCATACATTGTCTTCAAGTATCAATTACTGTATGGTGGGTCTCATATATGCTGTACTATAACACGAATCTCAAATTCTAACCGTAACAATTATAGTATACTTCCATCCGTACGAAGTAGCTGGACGAATGTGGCCAAAAGTGTTTTCTCGGTTGATAGTTGGCTTGCTATTGTTTGAACTCATGTCTATCGGCTTATTTGCACTCAAGAAGGCTTATCCATTGGCAGTGCTGTGTCTTCCGCTTATCGTCTTGACAATCCTGTTCAAGATCACTGTGGATGCTGCGTATCTAAGAAGTACGCGCTTTTTACCGCTGCAGTTATTGACTCAAAGACTTGGAGCGCCTGATACGGTTGCAACGCCGCTGCCCGTACCAAATCCTCAAGCATCAGCGTCGGAAAGATCTGTTCGTGCAGCTGAAGGAGGGCAGAAACTTCAACTTCGACGTCGACGAACCGTTCTTGACCAGGATGATTACAACGCCGAGCCTACAAATCACACTGATTTCAAACAGCCACCAATGACGCTTGTGCCTGGCATATTAAACACCGGCATGAAACGATATGGCCATCCCGCACTCCTAGGAGCACTTCCACAGCTTTGGCTGCCCGTACTACACAAAAAGTACAGCCGGCATTCTCAAGATCAGACAAATGGACAAAAGCCCACTGCTACGAGTATACCCATTCTGTCTGTTGGAAATAACGGCCGCTTGCCAAGCAACAGTATTGTTGAATCACCATCGGATATGTCACCTTCGCAGCACGGCGGAAACAGGCACCTGACAGGCGAACGACAGCCTCTCTTGTCAGTTTCACCGGAAGGCCCTGTACGCCGCGATCTCATTCGTATACCCGGGGATGAAGGCAGCAGTGTTGATACCTCGTCCAGCGAAGATGAAGGACATGCTAGAGCTACTTACTATCACCACCCTGAGAGACGTTATTCAAGGATTGTTTTAGGAACAAGTAGCAATTCTCGATCTTATGGTGCTGTATGAGTATTTTTAGTCACACAATATCATTATTATATTTTACGAGAAACCAATTTTTATGTGCATAAAGTGTGACGGACATCGTATGTAATAAATCGGAATTGGAAGGAAAATGCTGCTGTACGTATGGAAGATAAGTCGGTGCTGTTTCAATCCCCTCCTGCACCGCAGACTCCCACATGTACATCTCGAGTAGTATCCGATTCGCTTTGTCGTAAGATTTGCTTACCCCTGAAGTCATTTTCTGTGATATAGCAACGATCCAATAGCTTGTCTCCAGTAAAAATAAAACTGGAACGGGCCTTTCCGTTGAACCCTTGGGTCCGAAGAGGAAGAAAGCATGTAATAAATAATCCACACTTCTGAGTTAATCTTAAATGATGGCAGCAGCAGCAGCAGCAGCAGTAGCCCCCACTCCCCCTTCCCCTCCCTTTGACAAAAGGGGAAAGAGCGCGAGACCAGCTGGACTGGACAAAGACAGACAAAGAGACGAGGGCAGCAAGTGAGAGTGAAATACAGACAGACAGCACTTTGCCCCCTATTTTTTTTCTTTTTTATTGCCCTCGTTTTATACTTTTCTGTCTTTTTCATTTTTTCTTTTAGTTACATTTCATTATGGAGCCTGCTCTGCACGGTGCGACGCACTGGCAACAGAATCGGTACATGTCTCCTATCGAGCAAGCGACGGGACATCGCCCTCACTGGGATACCGACGACGGATACCGCGAGATTGATATAGGAGCATTGCGTATCAACCCAGGCAGAGACGTCAATAATGATGATAAGAACGATGACGACGACGGCGAGGACGGTGAAGAAGAAGAGCAATTTATGGAGGAAGCATCATCCATGTCATCTTCGCCTAGTATTCCAGACGAAAACATCAACTTTGATCTCGTTTATGCGCTTCACACCTTTGTCGCAACTGTCGAAGGACAGGCGTCGGTGGTGAAAGGCGACGCTTTGATATTAATGGAAGATACAAATATCTATTGGTGGCTCGTTGAAGTGCTCAAAACTCGCGAAGTTGGATACATCCCAGCTGAAAATATCGAGGTAAGAGGGACAAGGCCTTAATTGCCAGCACAAACCTGCTTCGAGCCTGATTTCTTTAAATATATAGACGCCGTATGAAAGATTGGCGCGCCTCAATAAACATCGTAACGTTGAAATTACCTCACCCAGTGCAGACAACGCGGATGCCTACCAGCCATATCCCACAGCAGCAAAACCCACGAAAAGTGTTACGATAGCAGGTGCAACCCAGGTCATCCACTATGAGCCAGAATCAGAGGATGAATACGACATGGACAAGGAAGACAACGACGATAATAACAGCACAGCAGACGAGGAAGAATTTGAGGATGCTCACGATACAGTATCGGAAGAGATACAAATCGAGCGAGACGAATCCGTGCAGCAGCAAGACGCTTCAGAGCCCAGGACAGCAGAAGCAAACGCTCCAGTGGAAGTGCTGGAAGAGCTGCGTGTATTTGCTGGCAACATTGGGCAGAGCCCCTTATTTCACACGTTTTCGATCTCCTTGTCTACCACTGCAGAGGAGTTGGTCAAACATGCAGTGTCTCGATTCGGCCTTCGACATCCCACGTCTTTGGAACCGGACGAGCGCACTGTTGAACATTACATTGCTGTGCAGGGTTTGGATGGAGGTAACGTTTTGAATAGTTGTGCATACAAACCCGAGATAGTAGCTTACATGTTTTGCCATATAGATGATTACGTGCTTGCTCCTCAAGATAAACCCCTCTCTATCTTCAAGACTCTTACAGCCCCCTTGACTACACCTATGCCGTCAGTGACGCACATCAAGCGAATATCGTCCCAGCAAAATCTAAACGAGGCAGGCACGACCGGAGCTAGTACTACTCGTCGTACAAGATCAAGCAGTTTCAGCAACTATGAGCAGACGTCTTACGACGAGGATTCAGTGATCCGTTTCTATCTCCATCGACGTATCAAGAGTGCTCACGAGCGAGAGGGGATGATATACATCAAGGTTTGCCTTTACCCAGACGAAGGAGTCAATGCTGCCAACGGCGGCGGCGGCGGCGCGGGTGACGACGATGCAGATGACACTCGTGCCGTGAAGAAGAAGAAAGCTGTTTCGTCCAGGACTGAGATTGATAGGATCGACAAGATCATTGCGGTCAAGAAGGAACACCAGATAGGAGCAATAATCAATATGGCCCTGGAAAAGTTCCACGTTCCAGATGCAGAAGCAGAAGGCTACAACCCGACGAGTCAGGGTCATCATCAGCATCCGCTTTCCGTGGAAACAAACTATCCAGATCGCCAATTTACAAAATATGGCATGTCTGTGCGTGCTAATGGAAAAGGTACCAGATCCGGATCGGCAAACTATATTTATAAGTCGCACAGCTCTATTTAACGCCCTACAAAAATTCTTATTTATAGAGACTGTCCTGGATCCTCGAGACCACATGGCAACCGTGCTTCACCAGCAACAACAGTATTCTGCGCAAGGCCCCATCACAGGTGATCTTTTATTTGTTCTACGGCGTGCTGATACAATGTACCACCACCAGACAAGACGTGCAGCGGCGACAGCACCTTTGCTGTCGCCTGTAGACATCCATCACAACAGGGCAAGCCCTCATCCAGAGGAGAGACGACCAAGTATCTTGGACATTCTTATGGATTCGCCCAGACCTGGAGATAGCCGAAGACCGAGTGCGATGACTATGCCGACGAGATTTATGGACGATAGAAGACCATCCGCGCCTAGCAGCATACACAGCGCTCCAGAGCGCAAGACTTCACTGACGCCTCCTAGCCCTATGGGACTGCAGTCGCCTAGTAGCAGCAGTTTGACAGCGCCGACCGCGGGCTTCCGACGTACATCGGTCATGTCTACTTCTAATATTTCAACGGTCAGTTCTATGTATTCCGACAATGGAGCGTGGGACGAAAGTGGGTCGGGAATGGCACGATCTGCTTCGATGCAGCCAGGTGCCGCACTAAATACAGAGAGTCCTCGCAAGAAGAAGGAGAATTCATTTAGAGAACAACTCAAACGCCTAGTAGGATGGGGCTCCAAGAGCAAAAAGACAGCGGCTCCACCACCCTTGGTTTCGGCTGAGGAGAATCCTTCTCATCAGCAAACAACAATCATGCAACAAAACCTGTCATCCATCAGTGTGCAAACACCGCCAACGTTTGCAGAGCAGTCTGCATCGTCTCAAGTCAGCGTCGCATCTGCACCGCCAATGTCTATGCCCCCAATATCTGCCCCTCCCACTCCGCTTACACCTTCTCCCTCCTCAAACAAGACTGTACACCCAAAGCTTACTACACAAAATCTGGCTGCTAAACCGGATACACCTATCATAGAAAAAAGGGAAACTTTCAACCCGCCCTTTTCACCCATACAGCAAAGGGCTCCTACAACAACAGTAACAAGTACAGTAGAAGATACAGTATCGCACTGCTCGCCCTCGGTCGCTTCCATATCTTCTGTCGACGACGACGACGAGGATATCCAAGGCATTGAAGTAAGCGATGACTCTGAGGATGAGCAAGAGCAGCCTACTACTACTGCTGCTGCTCTTGCAGCTGCAAATATCCAGAAACATGGCTCGATGAACGATATCCAGGCCCAGTATGCTATGTGGATGGATAGCCAACAAGGCACCATTGCAGCAACAGAGAGCTATCACCATCCAACCCAAAATAACGTGGCTGACAGATCATCGAACGAAGAGCCTGCACTTCAAAGTGAACCGGACCAAGCTAACTTGAGCATGTCTCCATCGTCTACCTCCACGGTGTCATCCACGACCCAATCTTCCCTCGCATCCGCTGCCGCCGCAACCACCACGCCATCTGCAAACGCTGCTGCTGCTGCAGCTGCAGTAGCAGCAGCGCATCCCCATCCTCACGAAACAGTGCACAGCGAAAAGGTCCTTGTCACCGACCCTCCACCAACAACGTTCACAAAACCGTCCGAAAAGGCCCCATCAGACATGATGGATGATCTTTACTTGTTGGTCACTCGCGGTGTTGACTACTTGCAAAGCCGAGAAAGCAGTAAATGGGACGACGATGGCGGCTACGACTTTCATCCCTGGAACCGGCCGGACGGTTCGTTTGCTGTGCGCAAGAAGAAACAGGATGCAGCTGCAGCGTCTGAACGTCCGGTCGTCACCGAGATCTTATCAGAAGCGCTAAGCGGTACAAATGAACAAAGCGAACAAGAACAACAGGAGCAATCTACCGAGACCCAAACTGGGGGTCCAGAGGTTCCATCAACGCCCGAGTCACCTAAACCGCACGATGGCGAGACGAAACGTACAAACAGCTTGAGTAATAAGAATACGCCGCCGCGGACGGCTGTTAATCGCCATCCGGTTGTACAACCATCCACGCAGAACGAAGCGCTGATCGACGAGGTAAACTAAAAGGAGGGATACGTGGGTCATCTGTGTTTCTAACAGCTGTTACTAGCAGGAACTCCAGCGCATTGTCGCATCCCATATAGTTTTTTGATTGATGGTCCTAATGTAACTATCAAATGTGTTTGTTAATCATCCCATTCCTTTCCCTCCCACCTCTTTTTAAGATCTGCCTTTTTTTTTCTTTTCATCCAAAGAGTAGCTAGCTATTAGTCAACAACAATCAATAAGAGAAAGATACATTAATCTACGAGGCCCAAACAACTTGGTTCGGTAAAGACAAAGATTAGGAGATGATGCAGTAAATGTAGATACATATGTACAGGTTTTGCTAAGTGGTTCGAGAAAGAGGTTCCAGTTCATGTTCTCGTTCTTTATACGAAGCGGGGTATGCTGTGTCGTGTTCAAGGTCGTCTTCCAAGTTGCTTTCGTCCATCAGAGCTCGCTGGTACTCTGCTTCTCTTTTTCCTCCCCACCGCCGCCTGTGCTCCCGTCGCATGGCTACGCAGTAGTCCAACAGGAAAGCCAACGAAAGACCAGATATACTTCCTGCCACGTTCGCCAGAATGTCATATCTATCAAATGTACGATACTGTAGTGCGTTGCAAAAACGGGCAGGTCAAAATTCATGCCTCAAGCCGCATAAGAATGCATTCCTAGGTACAGTACCGGAAGCAGGCCTTGTATAAACTCACTCACAACAGCTGCTGACAGCGATATCGTTGCCGTTAACGTCAGGTTCCGTCTGTATGACAAGTTCCACAGGAAATATAAGCACGCCGAGAAAATGAGAAACGCTGTAAAGTGCAAGGCCTTGTCATTCACTCGATTGTTGAGATCAATAGGCGTAAAGCCCAACACAGCCATCAAGATCATGACAATGAATAATGAGATCAAGATTCCCAACCGCATAGTAGGGAACGAGATATAACAATACGAAAAAGAAACGGATAAAAATTGGGAAGAGGAGGAGCAGGACTGTCACAATTTTTTCTATCGGCCTAGATAACCTGTTCTGCTACAACCAATTTGCAGTGTTCGAGCAAGGTGTGTTGTTCCTTTATTTGCAGTTGATCTAGAAAACATAGTATCTGAGCAGCAAGACAAATAGGATCACGGTTGCAATGATCGCTGGAGGCCCGTACTTTCGATACAAGGCCTGCAGATTCAGGTGACGGGCTTTGTCCTTGAACATCTTTGCACTGTCTTTCAGTTCGCCGGATATGTGACTCATACCTGTCGACAGCAGTAATAGTAGTAGTTGTAAGCCTCTTTAGCTGCATGTAATACTTTACCAATAGATACGTACGATCAAGGCTGTCTCCTCTCCACAGTAAATCTTCCATGTTCTTCGTCATGATTCTCGTCACGTCTTGGAGGTCCTCATTCAGTTTTGTCAGGTTGTGTTGTGTTCGAGTATCTTGATATATTCTCTTTGTCTTTTGCATGAACGTATCTTTCCATGTTTCGTGTCAATAAGCAGCATCCTTTTCTTTTACATGGCACCATTTACCGAATTTAACGAAGGCGTACGGTCTTAATCCTGGTTTATCGGCTTCGTTGCCATAGCTCATATTAAACTCCTTTGCCAGTTCTTCCAAGTAGCTGAATGCTAGTTTGCGGGGGTATGACTTGTCGCAGATACACAGATAGCATACGCTGCCTTCGATTATATAGCTGGATAGAAAGGGAAAGGTCAGCAAAAAGAGCGCGGGCGCGATTCTTCACCAATGCCGAAAGCAACGTACTGAAATACATAGGGTCCGGATTCAATGGAGCATCTCGGTTCAGCGTTGATACCTAAGCGTCGAAAGATAGTTTTTGCTTGGCCTTTGTATTCTGCAAGTTCGGTTTCGACCTGAAGAGCAGCTCGGATGGCATTACAAACACTGCTCTGCAACAGATGCACACTCGATCTACCTGTTCGTCGTCCATGCTCGCTGCCAGAGGCAGACCGTCTGACACTCTGGCGATAATTGTCGTCTTTACCATTTTATGCGAGAGGGAAACAAGAGAGAGCTCCACGTTGCGGGAATCATTACGCGAACCTTCCCAAATTGATCCCGCTTTGGAAGGAAATGGGTGAATTGGTGAACGTTCTTAGAATATCTCAACCTGGAATTTGAAAGTATTCAAGATCATACTATACATCGTACTTTGTCTGGTGAGTCAATTTATATAAGTTAGATAGCTCGATTCCCAAATATTTGAATGAACTGGAAAATGGACATAATATATGCCTTGTTTTATTTTTAGCCAGGACCGACTTTAGGAATATCGTAATGTTCACTAAGCTGTTCAAGCTTGCTGTTGAATTCTGATACTTTCTCCTTGTGTGATTTTGCCGCTGCTTTGGCAATTCGCTCCATTTGCTATGTGCATGATGATGTATGAGTAAAGTGACACAAATATCAATGGAGTTGCAAAGATAACATACTCGTTTCCGCTGTGCTTCTTCAAACTTGCGCTCGGCCTCGGTTTTCTCGACATACTGTATGCGTTGTTGCTGTTGCTTTCCACTATCGCTGCCGCTGCCATCGCTACCTTCCCGAATGCCTCTTGCAAGCTTCTCCTTGTCTGATTTGGACTTTTTCTTCTTTTTTCTAACCCGATCGGGTTATTGACTGATTTCTACTATCGTAATTACACTGTACATACTTGATTCCAGGCGCTTCACCGCCTTTAAATTTTAGTGATCCTTTGCTCACATTGTCGTATGCCGACGACATCGTGAAACAAAGAGAGAGAGAGAAAGTGCTGGATTTGGTTCAGCAACTTTGTCACCCCGAACGTCCACCACCAGCAGACAAAATGAGCGACGTGGTAAATCTCGAATGCACCGAACCCGTAGAAACTCGAGACATTCGATAGCTCACTGCCCGCTTCAAAGCATGGAAGAAAACGTGAAAGGACGTCTGCGGAAGCGATAAAGGCTCGCCGAGAAAAAGAGGCAGAAAAGATAAAAGAGTATCGCGATCTAGTTGAGCAATGTCGTTCCCAGGTACCGCTATGCAAACCTGGACTCACTGTATAGTCTACTGACGCAGTTTCTAGATCAAAAATGAGCAGTACGATGAGGATACTTTGCTTTTGACGACTCGCATCCTGCAGCAAAACCCTGATTTTTACACCATATGGAATTATCGACGCAAAGTTCTGCTCCGCGGTATCCTGGAACGAGATGCTGCCAAGGACCGTCCAGTGTTTTGCAAAGAACTCGACTTTTTTATGCAAGTCATTCGAATCAATCCGAAATCATATTGGCTGTGGAACCATCGCGTATGGTGCCTTCAGACCATGCCGGATCCCGACTGGAAGGCTGAACTCGGTCTTGTCGAGAAAATGTTGGCCATGGATGCCCGCAACTGTAAGTAGGGGCGCTACCGGATAACATTTTGCGAGTATTAATTCTGTATGTTTTTAGTCCACGGCTGGAATTACAGACGATATGTAGTCAAGAAATTAAAGGCGATTGCAACAAACGAACAAGAAGAAGCGGCTATCATAAAAAATGAATATAACTTTACAACGAAGAAGATCTACGACAACTTTAGCAACTTTTCTGCATGGCACCAACGCTCCAAGCTGCTTCCGTCCATTGTCGCCCCGCTTTCAATGGAAGAGAAGAATCAAAAAGCACGAGAAGGTAATAAATGAATAAGAGCCGCGAAAAGAAGAAGAGCTTATGCTCATCATATGCCAGAGTTCGACTTGGTCAAAAATGCAGTGTACACTGATCCTAACGATCAATCTGCATGGCTATATTATCGCTGGCTCATTGGTCACAGTGAGTTATCCAGTTAACAAAGGAAAAAATAAGAAATGCATATAGACAGGAAGCTCATTTAGTTTCTTCTTCCAGCACCGTCAGAAATATCAGTCCTCGGTGCTTTTAGACTTTCCGGACTCGACGTGATCTCTTTGGTTTTCTCGAAAAACGCTACTCTTCTAAAGACACCGTCGGTAACGACTGCTGACGGTCATTCAGTCAGTGGGCAATGGTGCTTTTCCAAGCAGCGCAGTAACACGAGCAGTATATACATATTCAAGCCAGCAGAGACCTTGACCGAAGATGTTACCATCAGAATACCGGCGAAATCTGTCGCTGCTGCGCACTCGATATTCGACTATTCGTGGGAAGGTGCACCTGTATACCTCGCAACCGATAGCAGCGTTGCAGATATCGTGATAAGCAACTTAAAGAACATGACAATATTCTCTGGAGCTCGATTCACCGATCTCATTGAAGACTTTCCGTCGTCCTGGTATACACTGGATAGGACGGAACTTTTAGGTGAAGAGATCCAGGCAATTAGAGATCTGTTGGAGGAAGAACCAGATAGCAGATGTAGGTGTATCAACGTTACGCAGTGGAATTGGGAAAATACGCTTATAACTTTCTGGCAGGGGCTCTGGAAACCTTGGCACATTTCCTTGAACAGCTGAAATTATGCGATGCAACTGCAAACGTCCAGAATATCAACACCGAAATTGCGGGTATTTTTGATAGACTTATTGACCTTGATTCACACCGACGGCAGCGATACCAGGATGCCAGTAAGTCCTATCAGTAGGAAATTGACATTCATTTTAGATTGACTGTATAATTCGCCCGTAGAAAACGCTCTCAAGTGGAGTGCAGATAGTCACGCGATCTTGGAAGCATATAAAAAGCAAGACGTTTCAGGACCCGCCGCACAGCTGTTGCTAGATGCTATTAGACGAGAATTATGTGGATGAAAAAAAGAAAAAGTAAATATGCACTGCGAAATCAGTTCAAAACAAACTTTTATTACTTCAGTTAGGGAAGACGGGATACGTCTTGTGGTATCTGAGAGAACATGCACAGTAACAAAACGCGATTGAGGAAGCCCGACGAGAGCTGGAGACGTTTGAAAATGATACCAAAGAAGTCGATAAACTCTTGTCAGTAACGAGGCCATGATCGAAAGGGAGCGGAGAGGAAGGATAGATTTGGTGTTATGTCGTCTGATCTGCTGAGTGAAACAAACAGAAACAAATTTCATGCCGACGCAGCTGTCAGTTGCTAAAGTCGGTTGAACCCTGCTTGTCGAGACTACCACCCGTAACAACCAGCAATGAATAACTACAATGACAAATCACCGACTACTGCAGCGGCTCACATTAGTCGGCGGCGTACTTGGTGTCAAGGTGGACATTGCATCAAGCTTTCGCACGACAAACCAGCTTCTGTTCCAAGATCGAGTCCCATTACTTCCAGACTCTTGAATGACACTATTAACGGAGACACAATGCGTCAAAGTGCCTTTAGGAGATGGGAGAAACCGCGAAATATTGTTTGCAATCGCAACAAAAATAAGGTATTCTGTGATTCACGGCGACAAGGATATTAGAGACTTGATAACTGATGTGGGCGAGTCTTAGCCTCTTCATCGATTGACAGTCGAGCTGCAAAGCGTGTTTGTTATTCGTAACCCCAACTTTCGCTACGATGCTACCCGTAATCCGAGGCGCATGCTGACAAAGCCTAGTACACCAAAGAAGAACGATGGTTTTGATAACGATAACAGCGATTTGATTCTTTACGTCAATTGCATCCTGGGTGAACTAGATCGTGATCAAAAGTAAACTACATTGAGCATATCTTGTCAATGAATTGGGGCTTACGAGAATTATGCATGCTAGATACCAAGTTCTTGATATGCTTGGATCGGGAACATTTGGCCAAGTCGTAAAATGCCGCAACATTTCAACCGGCGAATTAGTAGGCATCAAGGTGATAAAGAACAAGCCAGCGTATCTCAAACAGAGCATGGTGGAGGTCAATATACTGAAGCATGTAAGTCATCTTTGCTGCCAAGTAGTCGAGATTGAGCTACTGACTTTTGCTGCGCACCATTGAAGCTGAATAACTACTGCGATCCTGGAGACAAGCACCATATTTTACGGTTGCAAGATACATTCATGTACAAAAACCATCTATGTCTGGTATTTGAGCTGCTATCTGTCAACCTCTATGAGCTTATAAAGCAGAACAAGTTTCGCGGGCTTTCGACACATCTGGTTCGAATGATCTCGGCCCAAGTTTTGGATGCACTTGTCATTCTGAAGGAGGCATCTGTCATTCACTGCGATTTAAAGCCAGAAAATATTCTGTTAAAAAGGTAAGATGCTAATACCCGTCATACGCCTTACGGTCTGCGGTCACTCACTAGGACAGATGTAAAAGTTTGGACTCCCCTACTATAAAAGTAGTTGATTTCGGTTCAGCATGCTTTCAATCGCAAAAAATTTACACCTATATCCAATCTCGGTTCTATCGTTCTCCTGAAGTCCTTCTTGGTATGAAGTACACAACATCGATCGATATGTGGTCGTTTGGCTGCATCGTAGCTGAGCTCTTTCTTGGGCTACCGCTTTTCCCTGGAAGTTCCGAGTACAATCAACTTTCACGTATCATCGATCTACTCGGGTAAGATCCTGATACCATTTGACAATTATCTATTTGCATCACGGTATGCTGAACCGCTTTTCCAATTTACAGACCACCACCACTTTACATGGTTGAGCATGGGCGCAACGGCAAGCGGTTCTTCAACAGAGTAGAAGATAATTGCCGAATACACTATACTCTCAAGAGTCGACGTCAATACTCGGCAGAGCAGAACCGGAAAGAGAAAGCAAGCAAAAAGTACTTTGAAGCGACGAATCTCACCGACTTAATTTTGAAATATCCGATGCCTCAAAAGAAAATGAAAGAGGCAGAGAAAGACAAAGGTAGTTACTGTGGGAAATCAGCGATATACGCAGCGGCTAAATTATACCTTACAGAGGTGCAGAAACGCTTGCTCTTGGTGGATTTTCTAAAGAAGGTGCTACAGATCGACCCTCTGAGACGGATTACGCCCCAGGAAGCGAAAATGCATCCTTTTATAACGGGACAACTGCCGGCAGCAGCAACAGCAGAATCATCTTTGAGACGATGCAGTTCAACAGTGACTTCCAGCAGCGTGTGCACGGCAACTGATAGTGATAGCAAAGATCTCTCCAATTCTTGCATATGCAGTGTTTCTCGGCCAGTGCTCACTGAATCAGGAGACAAACAGGCAAACTTTGCCGATATCAATTCACCGCCACCGTCGCCCCAGAGCACCGCGGACAACAGCAGCAAATGTGTCAGTACCGCAACAAACGTACCTCAGTCTAATATTAACAGTGCAATTGCATCGCGTACAGCCTTGGATAATACTGTGGATAATGAGCAGTATCCAAGGCTAAGATATCGGCAGCCAAGATAACAGATTAATAACATGTACATAATGCCTATACCCTGTATAGTAATTGATTTAACTGTGCCTTTTTGTATATTGATGTTAGTTAATAGTTTTTGTTCCCATTGCTCATACTAATCACACTTTATTTGCAAGCTCTGTAAATAGGAGGCAATAATAATAATTGAGGTATGCCGTTCTATATATATTGTTTGAGGAATGATGAATTCTGTGAAGATGAATTATACTTGGGATAAATGATGAAGTTCATCCATTGTTTCAAAAGCACGAAGAGAAAGGGTGCATCTCAGTCATGGGAACGGTGGTGAGATCAGGGAAATCTCAGGCAGCAGCGGACATCCAGCCCAGTCCAGCACAAGCGGGAGGACATCTGCGGGAGTGCAAAACTGCGCTACTATCGCCGCCGCCCTCTTCTCTCTTGACTTTGTCACCCTAGCTCACGTTAGACTGCAGACAAACCCGAATAAATGGCGCACGGTCCAATGAGTGGGTTAAAGATTGTCGGCAAGTTTCTGGACAAGCAACGTTCATCACAGCCTATGCTGAAAATGCATCCCTTAGGCGACGCCGATCCGCTAAAGGTCATCAAAGTTGCAGCGAAAGACGGGAAAACCGGCCAGGATATCCAGCTTCATTACTCCAATTACAAAGTTGCCGGTAACGGCTCCTTTGGCGTTGTATATCAGGCAAAATTGCTTCGTACGGGAGACGAAGTTGCAATAAAGAAGGTTCTGCAAGATAGGCGATTTAAGGTACAGTTGCAACGTAGCCTGCCTACCTGCCTGCGCGCACCCATCCCCACTGATCACATGACAATGTGTCCCAGAATCGAGAGTTGCAAATCATGAGAAGCGTATCGCATCCAAACATTGTCTCGCTCAAAGCGTACTTTTACAGCCACGGCGATGTCAAGGTAGAAATTAAAAAAGAAATACCAAGGAGATATATATACACCGATATGGACTCATACCAACCTACCTATGCGACCATAGAAAGATGAAGTGTATTTGAATTTGGTCCTAGAGTATATTCCGGAAACCGTCTACCGAGCATCACGGCATTACGCGAAAGCAAAGCAGTCGATACCCTCGTTACTCGTCAAATTATACACATATCAGCTCTTACGTTCTCTCGCCTACATCCATTCGATTGGAATCTGTCACCGCGATATCAAACCGCAGAATTTGTTACTTGATCCAGTAACCGGTATATTAAAGCTATGCGATTTTGGCAGGTAAGTGGCGAATGGTGTAATTTCAGAGAGATAAAAGGCGAGCGTACGTTTCTTTTCCGCTGATTGTTCTTGTCTACCGTAGTGCTAAAGTTCTTGTTCCTGGGGAACCCAATGTTTCCTACATCTGTTCAAGATACTATCGGGCACCGGAACTGATTTTTGGAGCGACCAATTACACGGTCAACATTGATATTTGGTCATCTGGATGCGTCATGGCAGAGTTGATGCTTTGCCAGCCAATGTTCCCCGGAGAGAGTGGTATTGATCAGCTTGTGGAGATCATCAAAGTGCTTGGCACACCTACAAAGGAACAGCTCCTAGCAATGAACCCGAATTACACTGAACATCGATTCCCACAAATTAAACCACACCCCTTTTCCAAGGTAAGGAAAAACGGTCCCTTTGTATGGAGAGAGTTGGGGGAGGAAAAGAGGAGGAGGCAGATGCACATGAGCAGCTTACTGACAAAATTTCCTGCTGCAGATATTCAAGTCACGAACGCCTCCCGAGGCCATCGAGTTTCTCGGTCAACTTCTCCAGTATGTCCCAGAAAAGCGATTATCAGCCATTGATGCGCTTGCACACCCATATTTTGATGAACTTCGGAATCCCGACTGCCGCCTGCCGAATGGAAAACCTTTACCACCTCTGTTTGACTTTTCAAAACATGGTAAGTTGTTGCATGCAAACGCTTTGGCCCACACGGAGAACTGTATTGACGTATATATACGCCTCCTTTTATTTAGAATTGTCAATAAAGCCAGAACTGAACAGTAAACTTGTCCCACCACACGCAGAAGCTGGTCTGCTCGCACAGGGCATTGATATTCACAACTTCCAGCCCATGTCAGAAGCTGAACTAAAGAGTAAAGCGCCTCGTTAATAATCCATCGCCGTCGCCGTCGCCGCCACCAACAGTAGTATTAGTAGTATTCAATAAAGGAACAGGAACCCAAATTCCCAAATTTTTTGGAAATTGTCAAAACGGATTGCTTATTTTTTGTCTTTTCCTATCTACATGGGTGTTTGATCGATGCAAGAAGAATGCAATGTATATATGGGGATTTGCTATAGTATCCACAATTGCCAGCCGTGAACGGTAGCGCGCGTCTCTACATCTCCTGGATCTTCTTCAAACATGACATGCATTTTCTTTTGAATAAAGTGATCTACCTCAAAACCATATCCCATAGCTTCGCGATCATCCGGGTCGATGTCTTTGGAGTAAGGGCGCCGTGCAATGTTGAAAAATTCGAGATCTTTGTGTGCGAGATGGGGACGATGATGCGTGTAAAATACATATGCTCTGCCGGTGTTTGGTGTGAGAAGTTTCCGGCATGTGGACAGCATGGCATGGTGTTGCGAATGGTTGAAGACAAGATCGCTCAGGATGATAACATCAAATGTCGATTGTCCTTCAGGTAGTTGCTGTTCAAGTTTATCCGTCGATGTGCCCCAGATATATCCTTGCACGTTGACGCGCTCGTCGTCCATTAGGTTGTTTGTCGCTACATTGTAGCGGATATTGTCGATCAGTTCAGCGTCAGGGTAGTCTGTGATGACGACTTTGGCAGCTCCGTTGGCAGCTGCAATGAGACTCGGAAGCGCTCCACCAGCACCAAGTTCCAAGACTGTGCGATTCCGTACGATATCTTTGTTCTCATCGAAGAAGGAGGCGAATACTTTGGAGGCGTTCCATAAATGATGTGCCCACAAGGGATGCGAGCCGACAAGTCGAATGTTTAACTGTTTGATGTTGCCGCTTTCTATCCGGTAAACGTTTTCTTAATTATTCTTCAAGGGGTTTGATAGAATAGATCCGCTACTCACGCTCATCCAGGAAACGGGGATCACGTTCATAGATCTCAAAAGTCGGTTCAGGCGGTGGTGGCGATGCTTCTTCGGCCTGACAGCATTATACTTTAACAACAATGACGTGACTTTACAGAGTGTTCTTATGCCCCTACACCAAATAGATCGCCGGCGAATCCTTCTTCTTCATCAGACATGTTGGCAGTAAAGAGGTCCCTTTTTTTGCTGCTGCTGCAACTTTTTTAGGAAGCCGATCCCAATTCCGCGGATTAGAGCAGACGACAGTGCATACGGAGTATAACCACATCGTCGTTGCCCCTGTAGTTGTTGGGACTCAACGCTGAAAAAAGGGTTCTTGCAGAGCCTGCATGGTGGTAGCCTACATTGCCAGTATCTTTGCGGTAATGCACAGACGAACCAAAGAGAATGGGAGTATGGCGGTGATGATGATATTAGGTGGATCTGCTGCTATGTAATGGCTACAAATAACATATATCATTACTTCATTTTCATCACATTTTACATCGATTCTTTATGCAGCTGATGTAAAATGGCTCTTCCTGCCTGTGCACCGTCAGGAACTGGTTGCTCTCCTCCTCTTTGCGAGAAGAGACAGGCAAGATAGGTGCGTGTAAGTGTCCCTGCAGATAGGAAAGGGAAAACGCGTCGTCCTCTCATAATCTGTGGAATGTCAAGGATGGATTACGCAAGGTACTGGTGGTAATGAAAAGGGGGTACGGATATCAGCTAGAATTTTTTTACCTTGCAAGACAAGAGGGAAAGAAAAAAAGGACTCCCCGAAGCATGTGAGCGAAGGAGCCCAATATGCTCGGCACGGTACTCGGGTGGAGGAGCTAGCAGGGCGGCATTTTGTTGCCTCTGCAGCATTTAAAACTGGCTGTTCCTAATTTTTTATTTATTCCTTTGCAAATATTCACTTTTTCCCCAATTCTACCATCACTACACCTGCAAAAAAAAAAAATGACCTTGATATTCGTTAGACAGTGGCGCCGTTTGTCATTGCAGCTGAAAACCAACATTGTATCGCGACGGAAATCCACGTCGTCGACAAAGAGCAACGGCGGCAGCAGCAGCACATCTAGCAAATCCTCCAAATCAGTGCGTTTCCAGGCAATCGACTCTATCTATTACACACACAGCTCTGCAGAGTACGACCGGACGCCCGCTCCGGAAGAACACGCGAGACCTATGCTAGGCCAACTATTTATCGATGAAGACGACGTGAACGATCAGATACTTGTGAAGAATACAAACCTGAACCGGCAACGAAGTCTTCAATCTATTGCGACGCACATTGCTCTGCGGGCCATGCGATAGGTGCATTTCTTAGGGATGCTGGCATTCCCTTTACGGTTAATTTTACTATTACGGACATAAAATCTCTCTCAATCTCTCTCTCTCTCAGACAAGGCACCCCATGCCCCCCTGGATCCCCCCCCCTTCTTTCTCTCTCTCTCTATACAATGCAATCATCATTCGTTTGCTAAAGCGGAGCATCGTGCATAGAGCTTGCATGTAAAAAAATCATCCCAAAGTCTTGGCAATTCCAAGGGACCGCCTCTCTCTGTCGTTAGCTGCTAGATGCTCCTCCACCACACTCCTAAATTACTATTCTTAAATTGCTATACCATCCTCACTAGGTTGGCGTTTGTTCCAATAAATGTTTATTTACATAACTAACATAGATCGTCATCTTTGGGAGATCAGACAGTGAAGCTGTCTATGATTCAAGAGGTCTGCAGATCTTTTGATGTCCCCAGTGACTTTGTGATTGCAGAAAACCACAGCGTATGAAATTTACTGAATTCAGATAAATGCACGCAAATGCATGCATGTTCCGTAGCAACTTGTTGAGGATGCACGTCTCCAGTCTCTTTCCGCCCTTTTATGTTCCCTGTCACTGGCGGTTCCCATGCGCTTAGAGATCACATCACTTTTGTCATGCTTCACCTTTGCACCAAATTAATGGTGTACATATGCTTCATTGGGACGACAGTAAGCTTTCTGTAAAAGGTCGTCGGCTCGCGATTATAACGTAACCAAAAGCTAAATTGCAGCAATAGCAGCTAACAAGTGACGCACGATGAGATAAATCCTCGATCTGTATAAATTTTATTCATTCTGTCATGTAGTATGGCAACATTTCAAAGCGCAGCGGCGGACAAACGCCGTTTAGCAAAATATGTCCCTGAATTATTTTTTTCGGCCGAATACAAACATAGTTTTCGTCTGGGGGAGATGCAGCCTGTTTGGCATTTATTACCACCATCAAATGACTACATAACCTGCTGCTTGCGTCTCGGACAGAGCCAAGATTGGGCATTCAAGCAATGGGGACCAATCCGGAAAAAGATCCGACGTCTGGTCACGGTACATGCCTGATTTTTACTTTAGCAGCAGTGCTGTAAACTCAAGGTTGCTACTGTATATGCAAATCTAGTACGAACTCTACGACCTATGTAGATGGCTCCTCCCGTTCTCTTTGACACGAAAACAATCAGATGATTGTAACTTGCTGATTGTGTGTAATGGATAATTACTTGAAGCAAGCAACGTCTTTGTGCTATCTAGAATGACAAGGCGGATAATTATTACCGAGCCGATATGATCCATCAAATACATACATAACAAATAAACGGCAGTAATTATGTATTGAAGTATGGGACTTGGTACCTATGGTAGCAAAGACTGTGGAAAAGAAGTTCTGGACATGATGCACACTTAAACTCAAAGCAAATATCAACATCATTGCCAAAGCACGCAGGGGCAAGCGATGGTTTGATCAAATAAAGACTCGTAAGCTATCTTCATATGTACATGGACTAGCAATTGTAAACAAAGACCACATACTGCATAAATTCTCGCATAAATGATTATGCCACTGATACAAAAGTTATCCATTTTACGGGATGCTAACAAAAAGAACCACAGCCCTGCATGGAATGGACAAGGTAGCAGTCGCCTGAGTTCTTTGCTATGTAGTACATAATCCTCAAAATTTTCTCAAAAGCCAATCTGCTGCTCTCTGTAACGATAAAGTATGCGTACTGTTACTCTTGTAGTTCAAGCTACGCGATATGGTGTATGACTCATGCTTCTTGAACAATGAACCGCGTAATCAGAACGGACAAAGAGCATGGATTATAAAACCGTGTCGATTGTAAGACTATTTCCCTGGCTTATTTCCACCAGCATTATTCATGGTACTTCCCGATCGCTTTGCGTCTATAGCGAATGCTACCAAGCAATTCAGACGGCTTTTTATCACCAAGACATCCTCACTGCGCGCATCATCATCATCATTAAAGATAAACTCAGTAACCACGACCACAGAACAATTGCAAACACCATCAAACTCCAGCAGCTTCTGCTTCTCGTGGTCGACCAATACTACAAATTCTGGACCTGCAGATCAAAGCGATCCATTGGCTGCGTCGGAAGAAACATACAGCACTGTAAGCTCCATATCAGAAGATGATACCTGCGAGCGGCTACATCATCTATACCGCCAAGATCAGGGCGCTGCATCATCAGCTGAGACTTCCATTGTACCCTCGCGGCAATTATCCGTCCTATCAGCTCAAGTATTGGAACTTATCTCTGAAATGAAGCCCGAGGATGTTGTCCCTGAGCTAGTCACTCTCATGCCCCGTCTCGAGGCCTATGCAACGCGGAAGAAGAATTAGGATCCAATTCATTAATCCGGTTACCGCTACCGCAAAGATAGAATTTTGCATGATGTTGTACATTATTAGAAAATCGCAAGCTATATACAATGTGAGTGTGTACTTTTTTTGTTATTCTAGTTCTGCTGGAGTGCAGGTATTATGAGCGACTCTACGTCGCGCATGCTGGATACAGGGTTCGCCAAGCGTCCCTGCGCGTAATCGGCGTGGCCACCGCCGCTGCCCTTGACCTGTTTCAATACATGTCGCAATATCTACAGTTTGCTGTGAGTTTTTCTTTTCTGCATTGTCAGAATCCCACCAAAGTAGTGCTTACGTTGTTGGCTGTGTCTTGCTTTATGGTGGATTTATCAAGTGCAACGACAATGTTATTTTTGCATAGCAAGATATGAGCGACTCCTGACTGCGTTTCTCGCAACACATTTGCTCTTTTTTGCGCAAACGATACGTCAAGTTCAGAATCTATCAGATGAACGCGGACAGGAATATCTACGATAATAGCAATAAGCCGATTAGCATCTCATATATAAAATATCCCATCATCATCAATCGATCTACCTTTGTAATTGGTTTCAAGCGGGTGCGACGAGACTTCGCCGCCAGTTGCCAACTTTTCCATGAGTGCATCCAAGCGTTTCTGCAGATCGCGGTTCTCTTGCATAGTTTTATCCAACTTTTTGACCGCGTCCTTGGTATTGTTTGCCTGGAAGAAAAACAAGTTAATTCTTCTTCGATCACTCGACAACGCTAGCTTTTGTCTCCCCTTACCCTGAGCATTTTCAAAAGTTCTGGTACAGGTTCGTAAAACTTTCTATACCAATCCACGCAAGCACGGCCTGCAACTGCTTCGATACGTCTTGTGCCGGCTGCCACGGATGTCTCATTAAGGATCTTGAAAGGATACAACTTGCCGATATTGTCCACGTGCGTTCCTCCACACAGCTCCGTGCTGACACCAGGAACTTCAATAACTCGAACAATATCGCCATACTTTTCAGAAAACGCAGCCACAGCTCCAGATTCAATGGCATCAGATAGTTTCATGTGCTGTTCTCTGAATTAGAACCGAAACTTTTAGAGCATAAGCTTTTTGCTGTACCTTTACACTGGTAGCTAAATCACGTTGTGCTGCCTTGTTGACCCACTCTTCAATGTCCTTCAGCTGTTGGCTAGTCAGTTGTTTGCCATATGTAAAATCGAATCGTAATCTGTCGGGCTCAACCGTCGAACCTGCAATACGCGTTGAGCAACTAGCATCCATCTGTCAAGTGTTGAATTACTTACCAGCCTGCACTATATTTGCATCCAGAATAGCTCTTAGACCCGCATTCAAAAGATGCGTTGCAGTGTGGTGGATTTCGGCACCCTGACGCCTCTGCACGTCAACGTTGGTTCTGACAAGTTCGCCAATCTAATGCATATCATCGCGTCAGCGAGGTTTCATATAGGTAAAGTGATATCATTTCCTTTCTTGCCTTTAAATAATCCTTATCCTCTTGAATGCGCCGCTCGATATCCTTGGAGTCTTTCGGTGTCACTCTGAGCGCTAACCCACCTTCATACGGTTGGAAAACATCGGTAACGTTCCACTCATGGCCGTTGCCCAAAGTGATGGTGCCGGTGTCCGGCACTTGGCCACCACCGAGACCGTAGAATGGACAGGGATCGATAGCGACTGTTACACTGGTCTTTTTGCCTTTCTTTGATGTTTCCAGAGCAACAATCTTTGCTTCCTGTTGCCGCAACAAGGATTGGTCATATCCAGTGAACTGTGGCAAAATATTCTGGTTGCGCCACTCTGCAAGCCAGGCTTTGCTTGAAGGATCATCCTTTTTCCAAGATTCTCTTCCCAACGCTTTTTGGCGTTCCTTCAAGGCCTCCACAGCTTATGCACTTGTTCAGCCGGTGTTCTAGACAGACAGATATTCCATTTTTGCCATACCTTCCAAGTCGACTGTCCATCCTTTCTCCTGAGCAATAATGAGCGTCAAATCAAACGGGAATCCAAAGGTATCGTAAAGCTGAAACGCTATTTCTGGTGGAATGATTTTGCTTCGTTGATGCTCTGGTTGGGCAAACACGTTGTCTAGCAACGATAATCCGCGACTTAAGGTTGCAAGGAACGTCGTTTCCTCGTTCTTTACGACATTGCATATGGAAGATGCACGGGTTGACAGCTCAGGGTATGTATCACCTTTGAATCCTTCCAGTAGGTGCGGGTATAGCTCAGTCAAAAATGGATCTCAAACAGAAAATTAGCTTTGCAATGGATACACTTTTCCATGTTTGTATATCACTCACCATTGATTCCTAACTGCTGAGCTGAGCGCAATGCTCGCCGGATAATACGACGAAGCACATAGCCTCGGCCGACATTGCTTTCGAGAAGCAATTAAATTAACCGAAAATAACTCTCTTGAGACCATATTCGCATTTACCTTGGCACGACGCCGTCACCGATAAGGAAACACATGGCTCTGAAGTGATCAGCAATGATTTTTTCGTGTGCACTGTAATCTGAAGATGAAGAGACCTATTTGCTTGCATTAAGTATAATTAGACTTGGTTTTTGGTAATTACGACACTCACAGCGATGCCCCTCTTCTCCAAAATATCCCGCAAGCCTCGCAGTAAATGCTGGAATTGGTCGATCTGAAAATTATTGGGTTTACCCTGCAAACAGCCAATTAATTACAACGTTTCATGGCGAGGGGTAACGCAAATCTGAATACCTGTAGCACGGCTGCCATCCGTTCCAGACCCATTCCAGTATCTATGCACGGGGTAGGTAGACTAGTCAATTTGCCGTCTGCAGTGCGATAGTTTTCCATGAATACGAGATTCCAGATCTCAAGCCAGCTGTGTGTAAAAATCCCACTCTGCACATCAGCACAATTTTGTCTTTGCAACTGCAACGGCTCGCCCTTTTTTACCGTTCGTCCAAGGTATTATCCATAGTATCCCAGAATATTTCAGTGCATGGTCCACAGGGACCTTCTCCGTCGCCCATTGACCAAAAGTTATCTTTGGGACCACATTTTACAATCTTGCTGTCGGGCAATCCAAGCTTCTTCCATAGATCGTAGCCCTCTTGATCCGTGTCCAGTACACTACAAACGGCGATTTAGATTGCTGCACTCGAATATATTGGAAGAGACGATGACTTGCGTTACTCGCAGGCGTGAAACAGGTAATTCAAGCTCTTCTAAAAGAAATCGCCAGGCCAGCCTTATAGCTTCTTCTTTGTTGTATCCACCAAACGAGAAATTGCCGAGCATTTCAAAAAATGTATGGTGACGAGGGGTGTAGCCAACGTTATCGAGATCGTTGTGCTTGCCGCCTGCCCGCATGCATTTTTGAACGCTCGTTGCTGTCTTGTACGGTGCTGTCTCGGGTTTCATGAAATATTCCTTGAACGGGACCATGCCTGAATGAATAAATATAAATACATGTCTGAATATATCTCACAATGCATCGCTGCTGCTGTTGCTGCTGTTGCTGCTAATTGCTAGGTTATTATTATAATTACCGGCGTTGGTGAACAATAGGCTCTTGTCATTGTGTGGTATAAGGCTGCTGCTTTTGACAGCTGTGTGGCCATGCTTTTCAAAGTACTCGACAAAGCGAGATCGCAGCTCAGGCGACGATAACTGCTGAAGGAATCGTAACTGAAGCTGCGTCAGCAGTCTGGCTTGGACGCGCGATCCTGCCCTTAGCGACCGAATGCAGTACATTGTTGTTTTGTCCAAGCTGCCTGGCAGGAACAAAAAGGGGACTTTGGCGGACCGACTTTGGAAACTGCCAAACAGCACTCACCTGTGCAGCAAGGCAACTAAGACCACACTTTACAGTATAAATGTAATGACTTGAGTGCATACACGACAAGAGAAGAAATTTATTTCATCCACCTTGATAAACAAGGTTTACATTGACATTGGCGATAACCTTGTTCCCCTCTCCAGCACAAATAATATCGTACAGTTCACATGAAACTATTCATCAATAGTAGTACAATATACATTCTACTAATTTCCAAGTCATGCTGTCTCTTTAAGTTAGGTCATTTTTACAACATATTTTAGTTGACCCACCCACATGCTTGCTGTGCGCATCGAAGAACAGCGTTAAGAGCGAGCCTTGTTCCCATTGGTTGGCACAATTGTCTCCGAGGAACTTCCGGACGATCCGTTTGGAGACATGTATTCCACCTTCAAATGCAGTTACCAAGCAGTGCAAATATGATCGTTCTTAGTGTCAAATTACAGCGGCGTAACCAAGCAACATGGCAGCTAGCAAAAAGTAAACCGGCCGCTTGTCAAAATCTTGATAAGGCAGCGTTATTCATATTAATTTGGTTGCAAAATGTTTAGCCACCGGAGGAAGTTGACCCAGGGGAATCTCCTCCACTTTCTCTGCGCTTTTGGGAATGGCGTCGCGTAAATCACAGGATCAAATTTACCATTCTGAGGTTCCGTGCAGTAGAGTCATCCGGAAAGGATCGTTCGGAGCAGGTGCCGTAAAGGGCATGTATCTACGTCTGACCTCCCTTTATTGTAGGCATTTAAAGGTTTATGTGTGTGTGCGCCCTTCTGCATCCTCTTTGTGTTAAGTTTTGTGCAGCCCAGCTCCGCACAGTGACAATTTTCGTCGGTAATCTTCAAAAGAAGACTCAGATCCCGAATTTCTATTTTACTACCTCTTTAACGCGCTGCTTCTTTGTTTCTTCTCTAAATTCACCCCTCTCTGTATAGTCCTTCCTTCCTCCATTCTTTACTTATTCTTCACCCTTTATGGAAGGAAATTCGGTTGCAAATACAACTAACTCCTCTTCTTCTCTCTCCACCACCACCTCCTCCTCCCCCACTTTATCCACCCCCGCTACCGAGATAACGCCACAGGCTGCCAACCTGCAGCTCCACGATCTACTTTGTCCCACCGAAAAAGCCCAGAGCTTGCTTGAGACCCTGACACCCGAGCAGATAACTCTTATTGAGCAGACCCTCCAGAGAATCCGCGAAAAGAAGTCTCAAATGATGACTCCTGGTAAGCGATATCGCCAGCCGCGTTTCAAAATATGCAATCATATCAATTTGTTATGCAGTACTTTCGCCTCCTACGACGCCTCCTTCTGATCTACCGTCGCCACCTGCACAAGAAGATTGGTCATGGGCAGCCACCCAAGTGGCAAAGGCGCTGGCGGATGCAATGACGGATGCTAATAGCAAACCTGCCGAATCGTCTTCAGCCACAGCACCTCCACCAGCTAAACCTGCATCCAACGAACCCGTCACTGAAGTTCGAGACGGTGTTGAGTGGGTCAGCTTTGTATATTCACATCATCGTATATTGAAACGATACTGCATTCGAACCGATCTCGACAAGGTTGATATCAACCAGCTTGACGACAAGTTCAAACGCGATAACTGCGTGAGTAGCGATCATCACATTTTCACATTCGCCACCACCCTTTCAGTGCCGTGAATCTATGTGAAAACCAGGGAGTGCGTTTACTACTATGATTTCCCCTCATCCTCCACCCACCCACCCAGCCCTCACATCCTATATTTGCATTTGTTGAGAACAAGGATTACTGACACCAAACTATGGGGACAATTTTTCTAGGTGTATCCACGTGCCAACCTTCCTCGGGAGACTTACCGTGGCAACCGTTGGGCATACGAGACTGAATGCAACATGCTAGGTTGGAAGCTGGCCTGGCTGAATGCAAGCGAGATCGCCGGCAAGCGCGGCCTCATTCAGCGTGCTGTGGACTCGTACCGCAATCGCTACCCGAGTATGCGGTCAAGGCGTGTGGCACGTCAGGAGAAATTGCTCAACGGAACTCTTCGGAAACGCAAACACCGCGATGGGATCTTCGATGACACGTGCAGCACTAACAGTGACTTGGAAGCACTCTCCTCCAAGGTACCAAAGCCCAACACTTGTCAACAAGACTCGTCTTCGAAATATGTCCCAAAGACGATCTCTATCGATGATGGGCCTCAGGGTACAAAGTGCCGAATACGCATTAACATTGAATCTGTCCCCTTGGAAGCGATTGATATGCCGTTCCGTCAGAGTAACTGCGTATTTCCGCGAGCCATGAATATCACACCATCGACTCCATCAGTAACTCAGCGACAGTTGGATGAAGCTGCTTGCAACGAGCTAGGATGGAAGTTGGTAAGGAAGCTCTTTTCTTATTGTTGTTAGCAAACATACTAGTAGAAGCGTGCTAATCACGGACATTTGCCAATTTAGGCATGGTTGAATCCACGGCAACTTGCAAATCGAAAGAGCTTGCTGCAACGTGTGCTCGATATATACCGTACTAAATTCGCCCCACACTTGAAACCTCGCAAGTACGCTATGCGTACGCCTCCCGCTCCTTTCGCCCCTCCCCCACAATCAGCAACTGACACTACCAGCAAACCAACAAAACTTA
Source organism: Rhizomucor pusillus (assembly GCF_041956525.1). NCBI lineage: Eukaryota > Fungi > Mucoromycota > Mucoromycetes > Mucorales > Lichtheimiaceae > Rhizomucor > Rhizomucor pusillus. Next base: position 1,133,804 of record NW_027192147.1, on the reverse strand, counting down.
CCGCAGAGGCTCTGGCAGCCCAGCAACAACAATTCTCAAACGTACTCTGCGTCAAGGTACCCGGTGCCAAGGATAATACCGATGACGATCAAGAATCGACGTACAGTGGAACGACAGCGTCTCTTGACTTTCGCGATTGCTTCTCGCCACCTGCAGAGACCGCCGAAGCACCCATGCTTCTTGACAGCAGCAGCAGCAGCAACATCCAACAACAACAACCTCCTCCCTCCGCTCTTTTAGCGCCGACTGCTACTACATCCACAACCACCGATTATTCCCTCGATAACTTTATGCTCAAGGGCGACTTGATGCTCTGCGACCAAGTATTCCAAGACGACATGAGCTGCTGCCAATTGAGTGTAGAGACCAATAGCAGTAACCCGTCAAATCAGAGCTCGCCTCGCCAAGCTCCTGTTATCGACAATACCGACTTTGATTCTGCTTTTCTGATTGGAGATAGCGTGATGGACATGAATTTGTTTGGCGAAAATGAAGATGTGCTCAAGCGATATTTATGCGCACCTGCCGATCAATGCGAACTATCAGACGAGCCTGTAAATATCAAGATGGAGTCTTTCGTGGATGTTGATCCTGCTTCTATGTCACTCAAGGTAGATTCATTGCAAGATATCGATTCCTCGTCCTCTGGATCCATGTATCTATTCTAGAAACTTTGTGTATCTGTAAAACTTTCTCTCTAGCTCTATCTCTCTCTCTCCACATCCCTCCTATCTTTCCTTTTCCTTTTCCTTTAATGTTTTTTCTCATAATCCCATTGCCATGTATATTATTAAGCTTCTTCTTTATAGAGCAAAAAGAATTCATCTTTGGATACAAGATCGTTGCTGTTGTTTTGGTGGTACAACTTGACCATCCAACCAGGGACCTGATGCTCCCCGTTGGTCGTCCGAATCATATGCAAAAGGTATATCATTCTTGTGGAAATAAAGAAATTATAACACGGGATAAAACGGAAACGAAAAGCCAATGTTGTGTTTGTGTTGGTGGCGTTCTGGCATCAGCCGAATGTCGGTGCAATACTCGAGGGCCAGTTACAATAAGCATACTTCGTCATCGACGGCAAACTTGGTTTCTAATGCTCAGGTCCTGACAGAATATGTACATCAACAACCAGCATGAGGACATGTGAAATTACTTGTACGCGCTTCAAACAGCACACAACACCGAGCATTTGAGATCTCAATCACGTGGCTCTGCAGGTAATCCCAGTCTGATCTGACCTTTTCGTAGGTGTTCCTAGTATGCTTCTGGATTGCCTTCCACTCGTCTTCTTCTTTCATCCCTTCACTGTCTCAGCCGAGAATCTCTCTTGTGCCCTGTGATGTTTCAAAATGCTGACTACTTTTCCGGGCTAGATCAGCAGAAGGCAGTTATGGGTAGCAGAAAAAGCGCTGTGATGTTAAGCTCGTAGCAGCTTTCAACACATATGCAACGCTTTACATGTAGTAGCTTCAATGCGTATTAACTTTATCGATTTGATCATTGCAAATGGAGGCGGTATATATATCTCAGTTAGAGAACTACGCATGTTTATCGGTACCATGCAGAGCAGTCCTTGCAATTATAGTGATCCTGTTTCCACTTATCTAGTTACTAGACAAGAAAAAATGATGGGTTTATGCATATAATCTGGCAAAGTGTATTAAAAAGATGAGCTGCTTTTGGTCCATGGAATCAAAGCGGATTTGCATTATCCAGGGACGCATTGCAGTTATCCACTTTTCAATGCAATGTACATATCCCATCTGATGGATGCTTAGTGCGAACTTGAAACTCAGAGTCGAAGGTTTCCAAACCCTGCCGAGGCGTCTTGGTGATCTTCTGCATAAGGGCTTTAGCCAATCGTTTATATGGACGTGAAAATCTGGCTGCGCACAGTGCTACAGCACGCAAGTATACTGCACCAGTTTTGTGACGGAAACCTTTATTCTCACAGCTTGGCATTTTTCTTTCAAAACAGTATGCTGAGCCTGATCGCACCTTTCGGGACGTAGATGCTGTGCTCCAAATGTACTTTACGTCGTTAAAGCCCAAAGTCGAAAACTACAGTAAGTGTATTATTCAGCAGGAGCAGTGCTTTAGCCGAAGACGAGAGAGTTGTTAGACTCAAACGTGCTTGGTGCTAGCTTACAATGACGGACGGTCTGAAATGTTACTATGCCTTTACGGGACTGTACCTATCACGTATCGCTCTATTCCTTACAACATTCCGATCGCGTTTTATATCCCCATAGAGTATCCGCATGAACCGCCGATTCCCTACGTCAAGCCGACCGTGAACATGCTTGTTCGAGAAGGAAAGCATGTCGATAAGAGCGGATTATGCTACCATCCATATCGCTCGTCATGGACCGAAGATGTCAATGTAAGCATGCTTTTTAGCCTGAAGGAGGCAGCCGCAGTAGCTGCAGTGGGATTGATATGTGATCTCTAGAAACATACGCTTCTAGAACTGGTGGCAATTTTGCAGCAAGTATTTAGTCAGGAACCGCCTGTTTATACCAAACCCGATACTGGAGCAAGTCCAATGCTATCCCACGTTTCATCGTCGTCTATGCCCGGTATAGATACACCCACCAAACACAGATCAACCACATCTCCTCCGCCTCCTACACCTCCACCACCTCCACCACCGCCGCCTGTGACCACTAGCTCGACTTCAACGCCATCGCAAACCTATTCGCCTAGCATGAAATCTGACACTCCGCGGTGGGCTGGCGATGGAACAGCATATTACAACATCCATCAGGGATTAGCGGTAAGATAAAAAGGTGATTGATGCAAGATAATGGCGCTGACGGTAAGCGGTGTAGTCCATGGCCCTGAGTCCTACTAGTTACACACCGACACCGCCTCCTATGCCAAGCGCAACGACAAGCACCGGGCATCCCGTGCAAAAATCGGCATCTGTACCGACAGTCACCTCATCGCCCATCGCTGCCAAAAACACCATTGCGCGACCTCATCGACCAGAAAGAGAATTACAGGATAAGGTGTACCGGAAAGTGGCAGAGCGGATGCAGGCATTCAATCTAGCTGTATCAAATGAAATGGACAAATTACTGGCTATCAACCGACAGCTGAATGACGGAGAAGCACGCATCGCACAGGAACAGTATACGCTCCAGGATATGGTACACCGGTTGCAGAGTAACATCCGGGTACTCGAGTCAAGAGAAAGCGATATTGACCAGGTGATTAAGACAGTCAATGCAATGCCTGACATTGCTGTCGATGAAGCATTGTGCGGAACTACCGTCGTCTATAACCAGTAAGTCTAAAAATAGTACTTACAGCAGACCTTTCTGCTGATGATGCCATTTAATATTCTAGGATGTTTGATCTGGTAGCTGATGACAATGCAATTGTGGATACCATTTATTATCTTGGAAAAGCGCTAAATTCCGAACGAATTGATCTTGTAACATTTATGAAGGTATGTATGGAATATGAGATGAATGTGAGAGAGGGGGATACATTTACAAGGTCGGTGGAGGTAACTTAAAAAATTACGGTGTGTTATCCATCTAGTGTACACGTACGCTTGCGAGGGAGCAGTTTATGAAGAGAGCACTGCTAAAGAAAATCATGGAATCACAATAATAACAATAAAGAGCAAGAACAAGCCCATGAATGGAGGGACGTCTAGTCGAGTTGGATGCATTGGTAGCTTGGAAAGACGAGTTCATCGTCCAGCATTTTCCGCAATTGGTCAACAACAAACTTTTCAATTTTGCCAACATTTTTAAGCACTGCAGTCGAAAGTCAGAGACGAGAGGAATGGGAATGGGCGTGCATGAAAAAAAAAAAAAATAAAGAGTGACTGACATACCTTGCTTTTGCTTATCACCAACAACCGATTCAATATGCACATGTCTCAGCAGACTATATTCCGCCACCGCCCTGATTAAGTATGCTTGGCATTTTGAGAGAGGCAATGTATATTTTACCTTTCAAGACCGGAGTCACGTGCACCGTGTGCATCTTGCAGCTCAGGCTCCAGCATCGATATGCATACTCTGTCCATACTCTTGATATACGCGACCACGGCCGTCGCCTCAAACTCTACACTCCGGACACGTAGCTGGATGGGCAAGCTCATGAACATCATGCTTGGATAATTCATGCGCAGCTCAGTCAAGAGTGTCATGCTCATGTCGCCCTTGTACGATATCAGCATGGATACTTGGAAATCCATCTCAGTGGGATCTGGATGCGAATGGGACCCTGAACTCTTGACTGAACCAGAGGCATCGTTTACAGACAATGGCGGAGGCGGCGGCTGCTGCTGCTGCTGCTCATCATCAATCCAATCTTCGGTTGTTGTGGATATGATAGATCGCTGCCCAGGGAAATATGAGAATTGCTGCTGCGGAGGCGAATAGTTTGGATTGAAAGGATGCTGCGGGGCGACGAAGGGTGAGCGATGGAAAGAGTGGACGAGATTGAAGCGCTGCTGCTGTGACAGGGGCGTGTTAAGGGACAGCCTAGCTGGATTGACACCTACAGGCTCGCTGAAAGGCGACGCAAACCCTGACCGCGTTGACTCTGGAGGTGGACTGGCTGCAGGTACGCTCTGCGCTGAAGTTGGTGCAGCACCAGCAGCACCAGCAGTGGCGGCGCGTTGGTCGTGATCGTGGTCGTCGACGACGACGACTCCTCTTGTTCCAGCAGCTCCTGCGTCTCTTTCGCCGTCGCCGCGGGCATCGCCGCCTTCTCCTTCCTCGCCTTCTTCAGGTTCATAAAACTCTGGAAACGGATCAGTAATGTCTGTGATCTCTATCCGCGGCGCTTCCGTGCCCCAATCGAAGGCGATCACTTCAATGTCGCCTATAAATGCTGGTTTCCCAATACTCTTAAAGTGCCGGTTCAGAAACTGTTGGACGTACCCAGCCAGTTCCTCATCGAGCTTGGACCACTCGATATCCAACGACATTGGTGAGTTCGGTAAAGCGAGAACTGATTGACTGGGTTTCATTCCCTGCTGCTCCCCTTCCGCTATGCATTTACCAACCGACCTCCTCTCTTTCTCTCTCCCTGGAGCGCATCAAACCTTCGGGGAGTTATTGTAGTTGCATAAGCTTTCTTGCTTATGCCTTGTCTGCTGCTGCTGTTGTTGCTGTTGCTGTTGTTAGAAGGGAAACACGAGGCTGCTGCTTAAATTAAATCGCTTTAAGGGGGTGTTTAAGGATAGCGAGGGATACCACCGGCATGAGCAAAGGGTCAATAAGCCGACGACCTCCTCCTCCTCCCAAGTAGAACTATATTTGCGGCATATTCTGTATGGTCCCAAAATGTTCCTGTCCGAAAGCCAACCAAGCAGGCGGCAGGTATTATTAACAGAGATGTAATTTAAGAAGAAAAAAATATGAGCAGAATAATTGAAAGATAAGGAGGAGGAGCAGTGGAAAGCGCGTTCATGAATATGAATGTACTTCTCCCGAGATGATGTTTAAAGGGAAGAAAAAAAAGGAAGGAAGAAAATACTACATATCAGTAAAATGGCAGAGATACTGCTGACGTTGTGGCGAGATTAGAAGGAATTACAAGGAAAGTAAGCGGTCATTGTCAGCGGTGGAGATGGCGGTGTATTTAACGCTGCTGCTGGTTTGCGAACAAATACGTTCCGCAGAGTATCGTATGCCCAGCACCGTGTGCAGTGCTCGTCTTGACCAAGAATTCGAGAACATGTAGTGCAACGCTGGTGACAGTTGATACAGAACCAGTCTTTTTCAAGAGGTTTGTCGCAAGTACCGCAAACTACAGCCGCAACGTCGTCGTCTTCGACGTGGTGATGAATAGGTGACGAAGGAGGCGAGGGAAATGTATACATTGTTGCTTTGCTGACTGCTGAAGGGAATGGATAGGTAAAGACAAGAGGAAAAACGAGTGGAGAGGGTTGGGGTGGGGATGAAGAACAGAGGTGTCGTCTCTCTTTTTCAGAAGCACAAGAGGAATGGGGATTATATATAGATCTCACACTATCTTTGCATTCAAATGTGTCAAGTCGAAAACCGAATAACCCTCCCCGATGTGATTGCAAAGGAAATATTGCATCGGTCGTAGCAAGCAAGCGATGCATTCAATGTCACACTGCGTTGCAGTGACCTTGGATCCAATGCAGAAAGTATCAAGGAGAACAACACGACCTCAAAGTTTTTTCTAGCACCCCTTATTTACCTCGCAACGGCCTTCACTTAGTATTTTACAACCCCAATGCAGGAAAAAGCATCAGTATCCCAATCCCCCACCCGACTTCAGCTCTCTCCTAGCCCGATCTTCAGCACGTGTGGCAACTTTTTGCTTGTTTGCTTGTGCATTTTACAATCATATATCCAGCATTTTGGGTGCTAAATTCCATTGCTGGTTATCCTTTGCTGCATCAGTCAACGTTAATCTCTTCTGCCTATGTCCACTCCGTGACACTTATCAAGTATGGAAACTTTCATCTCTATATTACCTTTGGTTACAAAGAAAATGAACTTGTATAGTATGCAGTAAATTCCAGAAACAATGATTAATACTTGGTTGTTTTGAAGATCTTATTGACCCCTACTGCTCAGGCAAACAATGATTTACATTGGTTGCAAATAGTAGCAGGAGCTGACTATTGATAATTCCTTTATTCCTCATTGACGCGCTTGCCGCGACTGATAATTCGCTTCTCGCCGATGCAGGTGCTTTCCAAAATGGCATGCATATCCACCACCACCATCCTGGTAAATAGCTGCGAGTCCAAAGACTGCAATGTGGTAATTCGATGCAGGGCGAATTCAAGCAGTCTCGTCGCAAATGCCCAAGTTTCTCTTCACTGAGACTCCGAGTGTCACCAAAGCAGTTAACAAAAAAGGTTCTAAGATAGCGTCCAAGATCCATGCTAGAGAACACCGTATTTTCTTATGCAGGCGATGCCTACGCTCCTGAATGCGCATGGCCAGAAAACTGCTCTCCACGCTCAACGAATACTTTGCCAGTTTTACAATCCACAGCCATCAGATTTACTCTACAATAGCAGAGAGAATTTCAGCTGGCAAGCAATTCTAAGTTTGTAAAGTCGAGATGGATCAAATTGGGAAAGGAACAACAAGTCCAGAAACGGTCTGTGCTACATTTCCTATACGACTTTCTTCATTATTCACGCTTTCATGAAACTATTTTTCACACTTGCATTTTGTTGCTGCTGCGTAAGCTTATTATATCTACATAATAAACAGTAATTTGCTTCCTAGAGTTTGCGGCATATTGGAGATAAATGAATGCGCACGAGAGAAGGTATTCAACCGTGAATTGCCACATCGATAGTACAAACCAAAGAACCATGTTCGGAAAGCATGAAATGGTCTTCTGTAGAAGTATTAGTCCAGCTCTGGTTAAAGGATAGCTGGATACCAGATCATGACCAGCTTCGGTTTTGCTTCTCCTGTTCTGTTCCACGCATTTTACACCACTGTTTACCAAAACGTCTCTGTAAAAATGAAAATATGCATTACGTAGCTTCTACAAAGTCCAGTACTATTCGGGGCTGATCTGGCTTTGCTTTGTCCTTTTCTGCCAAGGTCATAAAAAGGGTTGTTCTTCCTTTAGAGACGCGTATAAGATGTTGCAATGTTGGAGTACAGGAGTTTAAAAGAAATGTGCAAGCAAGAATATTTACGCGTCATCGTCGTCATTGTCGTCTTCTTGAGGTTTCGTTGCAAAAGGGCGTTCATTCATCATTGATATTTATGCAGCAGCGTGCTTGGGGATTGTGGTACAAAGCATGACAAACTTAGGCGATGAGTCACTCGACGTCAGGGATGCCAAACAAAAACGCTTTCCACCGGACACACTCGTAATCCTTTTATCATTCTTTTCTTACACAAAGAAAAAGGTCTCAGAGCAAGCAACTCGACAACTGTATGAACTCTAGCTTCTACCTTATCACCTCTGGTCTCTTGGCTTTCGACAAAACCTACATTGATAACATCCTCATCAAGTGAACAATGTACCGTCATCTCTGTTCTCGAAATCTCGTAAAGCCGTGTATTCGCCTGCATTCTCCGGCAGCAGTGCATCGCCGCGCTTCGTTGTTCTCTACATCAGCGGCTATGTCTCGAAGCAGCAATATCAGGGACGGGGCCGCCGCTCAGGTTTCTCGGGAAATTCTCGGCGAAATCCCGCTTATAGATGTGCGCAAAGTGCTCGTGGTCGGCTCTGGTGGATTGAGTATTGGCCAAGCTGGCGAATTCGACTACTCTGGTAAACCAAAACTGTACGCGTTTCCTACTTGTCATCATCTTGACTAATGTGGTATTATCAGGTTCCCAGGCTATTAAAGCGCTGAAAGAGTCGGGTGTACAAACCGTGCTTGTAAACCCAAACATTGCCACCATTCAGACTTCGCACTCCTTGGCTGATTCGGTCTATTTCCTGCCTGTTACGCCGGAATATCTAGCTCACGTTCTTGAACGCGAACGGCCTGATGGTATTCTCTTGACATTCGGCGGGCAAACAGCCCTTAATTGCGGCATCCAGCTCGATAGAATGGGTGTCTTGGATCGTCTCGATGTTCGAGTCCTTGGTACTCCCATCAAAACATTAATTACCTCAGAAGATCGAGACTTGTTCGTCAAAGCATTGAAGGGTACGATCTCAAAAGGGGAAATAATACGCCAGAAAATTGACATACTAATGCGCTCAGTTTATCCCAGAAATTGATATTCCTGTAGCTCAGTCTACGGCAGTGGAAACCGTCGACGAAGCATTGGAAGCAGCCAAGGAAATCGGTTACCCAGTGATTGTTCGCTCTGCCTTTTCGCTTGGAGGACTCGGTTCCGGTTTTGCCGAGAACGAGGCCGAGTTGCGATCTCTCGCGACAAAGTCACTTTCTCTTACACCGCAACTACTGGTTGAAAAGTCAATGAAGGGCTGGAAAGAAGTAGAATACGAGGTCGTACGTGATGCAGAAAATAACTGCATCACAGTATGCAACATGGAGAATTTTGATCCTCTCGGCGTGCACACTGGAGAATCAATCGTGGTGGCGCCTTCGCAAACCTTGAGTGATGAAGAATACCACATGTTACGTACTGCTGCCATCAAGATTATCCGCCACTTGGGGGTCGTCGGTGAATGTAACGTGCAGTATGCTCTTAACCCAAACAGCTTGGAGTACAAGGTCATTGAAGTCAACGCACGCCTCAGTCGCTCCAGGTACATATCTCAGTTTCCAGTTTTTTACAACTTTTACGTATTGCTAACTGAATATCCTATGTAGTGCGCTAGCCTCAAAAGCTACGGGATACCCTCTTGCTTTCGTTGCTGCCAAGATCGCTTTGGGGCACACATTGCCCAGTTTGCAAAATGCAGTGACCAAGACTACCACAGCCTGCTTCGAACCATCTCTCGATTATGTTGTCACAAAAATCCCACGCTGGGACCTGAGCAAATTCCAGTATGTCGACCGGCACATTGGTTCGTCCATGAAATCCGTCGGTGAAGTCATGGCTATTGGGCGTACCTGGGAAGAGAGTTTACAAAAGGCTATTCGACAGGTCGATCCAAGCTGGCAAGGCTTTGAAACTCTCAGTCAGCTTAAATTTGACAATGTCGATGATGTCCTCGTCAACCCGACCGATCGCCGCCTTTTTGCTATCAGCCAGGTCATGCTCTCGCAGGATGAACAAGTTCGCAGCAAGTACACCGTCGACCACATCCACAAAATCTCCAAAATTGATAAATGGTTCCTGCACAAACTCCAAAATATTGCGAACGTGCACCACACGCTTGCAGAGACTTCCTCGACAGACAACAATGGCAAGGCTCTTTCTAAAGAGCTGCTGCAGATAGCAAAGAAGACAGGATTCTCTGATACTCAGATAGCAAAGTTAACAGGCTCTTCTGAGCTCAAGATCCGCGAGCTGCGCAAACAGTACGGCATCACACCGTTCGTCAAACGTATTGACACACTTGCCGCCGAGTTTCCTGCACACACCAACTATTTATATACCAGTTACAATGCATCCGAGGATGATGTAGCTTTTGACGACCAGGGCACGATGGTGCTTGGCTCTGGCGTGTACCGCATTGGATCGTCAGTCGAGTTCGACTGGTGCGGTGTATCATGCATTCGTGGTTTGCGAGCGCTTGGGGAGAAGACTGTCATGGTCAACTATAATCCAGAAACGGTGTCTACAGATTTCGACGAGTGTGACAGATTGTACTTTGAAGAACTCAGTTTCGAAAGAGTGATGGATATCGCCGAAAAGGAACGGACCAAGGGCGTTGTTGTCAGTGTTGGAGGACAATTGCCCCAAAACATCGCCTTGAAACTTGACAGCAACGGTGTCAACGTTCTAGGCACCTCACCAAAAATGATCGATGCAGCCGAGGACCGCTTCCAGTTTTCACGCATGCTTGATTCAATCGGCGTAGACCAGCCAGCCTGGAAGGAGCTTACGAGTTTGCAAGATGCACAAGAATTTGCAGCTAAGATCGGTTATCCAGTGTTGGTTCGCCCATCCTATGTCCTTTCCGGTGCAGCTATGAACGTCGCGTACACGCCGGAAGCGCTTGAAAAATCCTTAACGCAAGCTGCTGGAGTGTCTCCTCTTCACCCTGTCGTCATTACAAAATTTATCCAGAACGCGCAAGAAATCGATGTCGATGCTGTCGCTTACAAAGGTCAAGCTCTAGTACACGCTATCTCTGAACATGTGGAGAACGCTGGCGTACATTCGGGCGATGCGACCCTAATTCTTCCGCCCCGCGACCTTTCATCCGATATCATGGCTCGGCTCAAAGATATCACGAACAAGGTGGCCTCCGCTTTTGAAATAAGTGGACCTTTCAATATGCAAATCATCAAGCAAAACGACGGTTCTCTCAAAGTGATTGAGTGCAACCTGCGAGCTTCTCGCTCATTCCCGTTTGTCTCCAAAGTGCTCGGCATCAACTTTGTCGATGTTGCAACACGTGCGCTCACCGGCAAAGATGTACCTGAACCTATTGATCTGATGAGCACGCATTACGAGTACCAGGCTATCAAGGTCCCGCAATTCTCATGGACACGTCTGCAAGGTGCTGACCCGTTTTTGGGAGTTGAGATGGCATCGACTGGTGAAGTAGCTTGCTTTGGTCGCGACAAGTACGAGGCGTTCTGGGCCGCCATCCAATCAACGCAGAACTTTAGAATCCCTCGACGAAACGCAGGTGTTCTCATAGGTGGAGACTCGGTCACGGATCCGGATGACTATATCTACATTGCAAAGACGTTCAGCGACAAGCTTGGACATCATCTGTGCGTTCCAACTAAAGACGATGCCGACTTTCTGTATAAACACGCGGGGATCCAGACAACCATTCTACCCGTTGCCTCCAAAGCGGATAATAAGCGCGAATTGAGACGATTGTTTGACAAGCACAACATTGACTTTGTAATGCATCTTGCAAAGGAACGCCCGACAAGCCGAGAAGATGAAGGATACATTTGTCGCCGCGCAGCCGTCGACTTTGGTATCCCTCTACTAAACGATTCCAAGGTGGCTCGTCTCTTCACGGACACGTACTTGAGAAAGTGCAAAGCGATTGCAAGCGACTTGCCTCCAGAAGTGAGAAGTTGGGGAGAATTTGTTCCTGCAAAGATATAGTCGAAAAAACCTTCATTTACTTTTAAAAAAGAATGATGATAGCGTGAAATGCAAATTTTATATATATTTGATCTGAGATGGTGATTTTGTAGATTCTTTTTCTATAAGAATGATGAGAGGTACAAATGAATGCGATAATTTATCATGACACGAAGAATGATGTAGTACGGGAATAGCAAATTGTTGTTGGGTGTCTCTTTCAATTTTCTTTACGGCATAGTGGAGTTGGATGTGGTTGAGGAGGAGGATGACTTTGGCCAAAGATAGGAGGATGCCCACTGTGCAAAGTGTTCCAACACAGATGAGTTATGGCTAGTTCCAGATGGTTCACTGCTGTTTGTTGCTCGCTGCTGCCGCTGTTGTTGTTGCTGCAGCTGAGAGCTAGCCACTGCTGACCGGCTGAACATCTTTTGGTGGGAAGATACTCGGGATATGGATGGTTCACCGCCAGCCTCTACAGTGGATGGACCGCTGACAGGCGGAGACTTGGGAGGTACTTGCTGCCCACGTGGCGGACGCAGCGGTGGTGATGCTGGTGTAGGAGCAGGTGGTGGAATAGGCGGAGAGGGCATCCTGTTCTCTTCGTCGGTATCCCAATCATCATCGTCATCGTCGTCGAATTCATAGTCATCGTAGTCAGATGGTGCATGCACATTGTAGACACACGACTGACCGACCCACTGAATAGCCTGTGGTTCGTCATCGTGTTCATCATCTTGATCTCGTCGTTTTCGTGGTATCGATTCGTCGTCGGACGAAGGACAGCTCTCGTTCACCATCCACGAGCGATAGGGACTACTTCCTCCAGCAACAGATGATGCCGACGACGAAGACAAAGAAGATACGTCATCCGTTTCTTGTTCCGATTGTGAGCTTGTTTTTAAGCGTGCTGGAGCGATTTTTCTAATGGTGTTGCGAGGTCTACCGTAATCGATAACTATCGCGTTCTCATCATCGCTGTATCGACCATCATCTTCTTCATCCGACTCCGCCGAGAATCTGGTAAATCCCACACGATGTCTGGAAGTAGTTTGCCGATCATCGTCGCTGCTGGTCAAAGCAACGCATTGCTCTACATGCTGGTTGAAACGTAATTTCGGCTGTCGATGTGTCGCAATGACCGATGGTGAAAATGCTTTCAACTGCCTATTTGCTTCCGTTATCGACATGCCACCTTCTTGCGATAATGCGGGTGTGTGTAGTTCCGATGCGGATCGCTTCAGCAACTCGGAAGCTGTCAGTTTCTTTAAAGCTGATTTGAGTGGTCGCTGAGGTGTAGCGTCTCCTGGTCGGTTCGGCGAAGGTGTCATTAGATTCAGAGTATCCTCTGTGCTGGACAACTTTGGTTTGGCAAAACGATCCTCTTCTTCAATGTTCTTGATGACAGTGTGCAGCGGACCGTACAGCCAGGTCACATCGCTGTCTTTAAGCCTAAACCGATTTGTTAACAACTGAAAAAATTCCCATCAGATAGCAAACAATCAAAAAGAAATGTGAGAATACTTGCCAGTTCAGAGTCTCTGGACTCACAGTCTTGAGGTTGTTCTTGTGCTTGGCCCAAGTGCGCCACGATGCATTCTCTAAACGTAGCCCATTGACAATGTCCTTCTTCTGCTTTGTCATGACCTGCCAAGAAGCTGCCAAATCCATTTCGTCAAAACGGTAGGAGAGATAATCTACGCACATCTCAGGCGCCCGCACATTGCGCTTTTGAGACTCTGAGTCATCGTGCGCAGCGTGCTTCTTTCGAGGTTGCATGAGCTTTGGAAGGTGAAGGAGTAGAAACTGACAAAGGTGGGGGATAAAAAGGCTGTGAGTAAAGGGAAAAGTTTGAAGCAAACCCAATTTTTCTCTTTTTTGCGGGTCGCCTGGTTTCACATCGCTTGCCGATCTTCCTCCCTTCTCTAAGCATCCTAGATTACGTCGTTCTTTGGCTGGAATCAGCGACAATGCCATACGGGCTACTTTTTTTGCTCTCAATTCGTGATAAACAATATTGATATACTAAAACTGAATGTTCCATATTCAATGCCCTGCTCTCAATGCTTGACATCATTTTCGATTGATAAGGAGCAACTTTCCTGGTATGGATCAAACTACCGTACTTGTTTGCATGGATTTGATAACTCTTATCTCAGGTAGCACACACGTGCACAAAACACGTATTCAAATGTTGGCATGCTAACATCATTTTTACATGCTCTTCGACCACTATTACTACAATTATTCTTGAAAGTCTGTTTACTTCTCATCATGTGATATCTAAGGGAGAGTTAAGTCCCTCGGAAGACTGCTGTTCCTTTCAGAGCTATTCATCGTGATAATAAATAACTTGAAACCGTACAAGTAGGCGATCCTCATTGATTCAGATTATTACACCATCGGAATGGATGCATAGATACTGCGAACATGTCTATAGACATTGCAAAGGAAAAGTGTACGAGAGTTGCGAATTTGTTTCGTAATCGCTTAAATGTTTATGCATCATTTTTCTACCACAAGCAATCCGCGTCGCACACAGTCGGCTTTCCTCCCACCGTCGAAAAGAATGGGTTTCCAACTTCGTACATTGTATGCGGTGCAACGCGTCTATGGCCATTCGCTAGCTCGCAGAGCGTATTCAACGGCTTCCTCGGACATTACAGTCAATGCTATGGTATACTCTTCGTACGGCAAGCCTTCCGAGGTATTAAGGCAAGGGATCAACTGGTTTTATGCAACCACCATTTCGTAACAGTTCTGAAGCTGACTGCCACAACTACACAGGTGGCACTCTTATCCGCTCCCTGCTTTGACGTCTGACACAGTCCACGTTCGCTTTCTGGCATCGCCTATCAATCCTGCAGACGTCAATCAAGTGCAGGGTGTATATCCTTTGAAACCGGCTTTCGAAAAACTCGGTGATCTCGAGTGCGCTGTCGGTGGCAACGAAGGCGTGGCAGAAGTTATTGCTGTAGGAGAGAACGTCAAGTCCCTCAAAGTCGGCGACCATGTCGTTATGGGCCGCGCAGGATTGGGCACCTGGCGCACTCACGCGGCTGGCCCGGCAGAAGACTTTCAACGTTTGCCAGAGGCAAAGAACGTGTCGCTTATCCAGGAAGCAACTCTAACTGTCAACCCATGCACTGCATACAGAATGCTAAAGGACTTTGTTAAGCTGCAACCAGGTGAGATTTCAATATGCATAAGCAACTCATCACTTGATATTTATGCAAGCAATTCAAGGCGATTACGTGATACAGAATGGCGCCAACAGTGCAGTTGGTCAAGCTGTCATACAAATTGCCAGAGCATGGGGTCTCAAGACAATCAATGTGGTCCGCAACAGGTACGATTTATCTATTTACATAAATCTTCAACGTTATATGAATAATAACGGGAGCATATTTTAGACCAGAAATTGATCAATTGCGAGACGAACTTATGGGTCTTGGTGCTACTCACGTCGTAACTGACGAAGAACTGGGTCAGCTTGAGACTCGTTCAAAGATCAAGAGCATTGTTGGCTCCAAACCTCCGCTGCTAGGTCTGAACTGTGTAGGTGGCAAGAGTGCCACTGAAATGGCTCGTTACCTTGGGTAAGTATGGTGGGCCTGTATATTTACCAGTTGCATATTGCTTTAACACTTTACTATAGTCACAATGGCCAATATGTGACGTATGGCGCCATGGCCCGTGCTCCATTGTCGCTGCCTGCATCGATGCTTATTTTCAAAAACATCTCGTTCCATGGCTTCTGGATGTCTCGCTGGACGGATGAACACCCTGCTGAGGAACGATATGAAATGTTCAAAGATCTGGTGGATTTGATGGACAAGGGTCAATTGAAGGAGACCCGTTGGACTAGAGTAGATTGGAACGAGGAGTCCATGAAATTTGCAGTAGATGCCGGTATACAGGGTTTTGCCAAGGGCAAGCAAATCTGCTTCCCCACAGAGACGCAATAAACGTGCTAATCTATAGATCCTTCGACAATTCCCCCCAACTCCTTTGTCCCTTTCATTACCGTTTGTTGTTTATGATTACCTTAAATGGCATGCCCGATCTGCATGAAACCAAAGTTTGTTGCCTTGTTTCTGATTCCGTCTTACGATCTCTTTGCCATTAGACTCGCACTTGCTGATCCCTCATGGACTTGTTGTCGAACATTGGGGCTAAGCGTCGAGTCAAAAACAAGAATGCTTTTCCACCCTCTCCTTCCAAGCTGACCACAAGCTTCTCTCGATCGACAACCAGTATTCTAAGCTTGACGTCCGACAACAGCGCTGACAGCCCAGCTTCACGGGGCACACGTAAGTTTCGCCTGTCACATAAGTTTTTCTATTGTAAGCTTATTAACTTTGAGCGAAAAAATAAAATGTAGCCAACGAAATTAAAGGATGGTCGAATTTATTCGCAAACTCGAAAATGCCAAGCGATAGTGAAGTTGAGCGTTTATTCAGTCAAACAGCTGTACGTTCTCTCTTCTTTGACAAGTAAAGGGAGCTGTGTAATATCTAAAGGAGTTGTAACCCAGGGCCGATTAAATCTTAATCTGGGAGATGCCAGTGTACGTGACTTGCCAATTGACAAGAAGTGGTGGATCCTTTGCAACGAGATGCAGCTAAACAAGTCAACAGCACCAGCCAGCAGTGTCAGCGGCAGCAGATCCGGCCAGCATATAACAGAATATCACCACGACGTTGATAAATCATCAGCTCCACACTACATTGGTCTTTTGCAGAAATATGATAGAAAAGGCGTACCACTTAAAGTACTTTCAGACCTGGCTGTTCGGCTGCGAACCATGCCATTAAGGTTCGGTTTAAAACGGGATATAATATTGACAGAAGCAACAAAGAGTCTTACCGAGATGCTAGCTGGGTGCGAGAATTCATCGATGGACAGGGAATGTTACTGTTGTCGCAAGAATTAAGGCGAATCAACAAGAAATCAGAAAGGTAAGAACAAGCATTCGCAAATTTACAGAATTAACTATCTTGCTTATCAATGTTTAATTTTGGTGTAATAGAAAATCATCAGACAACCATGTAGAACTAGAGATTATAAAATGTCTGCGATCCATGTTCAACAACGGGGTATGAAAGAAGCGCAGGTGTTTGCAGGGATATCTATTAATTAATGTGCTGAATTATAGTATGGCATTCAAGAAGCACTTGGAGCACCCCATTGCGTTGAAGCTCTGGCTCTGTCGTTGATATCGCCATTTATGGTCGTCCGTCGCATGGCTTGCGAGGCGCTCACGTTCATGTGCTACTGTGAGCCTCCGGCTGGTCACACGATGGTCCTGCGAGGACTTGCCTTGCTTCAGAATGGCAACGCGGGCCGCTTTGACGCATGGTTCGATGCGTTCGAGCAGATGATCGATGGAAGAGGAAGAATGGGATCCTTGGTAGGCGCAAGCAAGGATGTGCGATCTCTAGGAGTAAACGGGAACGGAGATACGCATCTTATGGAATTTGCTGTGAGTTTGACATCTTTTACATTTAATGAGTCGACTGTGTTTTATTTACAAACGATTGTTACCTTGGTAGCTGGCGAATTTGCTCTTGATAAATGCAATAGTTGACGCTGATACGGTGCCTGAAGAAGACACCAGAGTCGCTCTCCGTGGACAGCTTTATCAGTCAGGACTGGAGACGATACTGGAGAAATTGAGAAATTTCAACAATGACTTGCTGAATAGGAAGATTCAAGACTTTCTTCAGATGGAAGAGAAGGATAATGCTTCAACCTACGGGGCTAAATCAATCGCTCTTGATGAAGATCCGCAAGAAACATTAGAGAAACTGTTACGTCAGCTCGAAGGCACCCGCGCATACACGTTTCTGCAAAAGATTTTGCATCATTTGTATACAATGCAATTCGATACTGGGAAAAGGTACGATATCTGAATCAGATACAGAGAAAAAACTGGAGCTTATTCGAGCAACAATAAAAAAAAGGGATCAGTATTACCAGGTTGTCGAGGCTTTAGTAGCAGAGATCGCCCAGGACCAGCGAGGGTTACCAAGCGAAGTAAACGGCGCATTCGGTGTTACGATTGCAAGGCTCATTTCCAAGCTATCAAACGAAGAAGATCTGGCACAAGCTCTTCAAGAAGTCGAAGAAGCCAAGTCGATGGCCGCTGAAGCATTGGAGCGCGAAGCTAAGTTAAAGCTGATGGTGGATCGCAAAGCTGGTATGCATTTCTGTTGATGGAGATAGCAGGTTACTAAGTGAATTTGTACGCTGCAGATGGATTGGTTGGTCAGCTGAAAAGCAGAAATGAGGCACTGGAAAGGGGTTTGGAGATAGCGAATCGAACCAACGGCATCCTTCAACAGCGGTTGAGTGATTTAGAGGTGGAGCATCAACAGACTCTTGAATCGATGAGTACACAGTTGAATCGATTGCACGAAACCGTGCGGAAGCTGACATCGCATAAAGCGAAAGGTCACAATATAAAATTATGGAACGTTTCCGATACAGACTTTCACATAGAAAACGATACATTATATGTAAGCATGGTTATACATCACCGATAACTCGAAGCTTATCATATTTGCTTTTCTTTCATATAGTCTGATCCTTTAGGAACACCAATTCCCTTGAAGGCCAGAGGCCAAACAGAATCCTTTAAGAAATCTCTGCGGTCAAAGATCGGTTCACGGATGAACAGTATAGTCAAACGTGGAAACAAAGACACTGCAAAGTCGCGAACCGTAGAAACACCGCAGATGGAAAGCAATATCAGCGACATTGAGGAGGTGCGAACGACCGATGCTTCAGAAATCGCTTCGGAGCATACGACTTCAGAGCTTTCGCGGATCACAACACGAACTTCATCCTCTGTTTCTATAGCACAGCCAGAAACATCATCTGCGGCTCCTCCACCGCCTCCACCGCCTCCACCTCCGCCTCCACCGCCACCTATTCCTCCATCAGTGCTGGAAGGAGCTAATGGCGCACCTCCTCTACCACCTCCTCCACCACCACCGCCACCAGGCGGTGCTTTGGCTCCAAATGCTTCAGCGACTGCGGATAGCTCGGCTCCAGGTCCTCCACCGCCACCACCGCCACCGCCTTCAAACGGCCAGCCCGGTCGAAAACCAATGGCCATTCAACCGACGCAAAAGATGAAATTTTTGGAGTGGGAGAAAGCAAATATCATGAACCTTGGACAGACAGTTTGGAGCGTCGTCGATCGAGATAGCAACAACGACGATTCAGCGTTTGAATACTCGATGGTGCATCAGCTTGCAGACGCTGGAGTGTTCAAGAGATTTGAAAAGCAGTTTGCACAGAAACCTGTAAAGCAACTCAAGTCTCCAAAAGCAAAGGGGCCCGTGCAGGTCCTCGATTCGAAAAAGGCTTACACCATGAGTAAGTTTAAATTAATGAGCTAGATGATAATTGATGATGATGCAAATTTTCTTTTGTCTAGATATCTTTTTGACTGGCATTTCAAAAAAGATACCTTTCCATGAAATTAAACCGCGGATTCTAAGCATGGATCCGTACTTTGATGATGAGCAAATTCTCTCGAATCTTCTGAAATTTGCGCCCACCAAAGATGAACAAAACAAACTTACCCCGTATATGGAATGCGATCCCACTGATCTCCATGGACTCTCTCTCCCAGACCAGTTTGGATTGCAGGTAACATTTATCTGACAATGATTACAAAATGCTTGTAAACTAAAACAATGGGAATAGATGATGCAGATACCGCGATTCAAGGAGCGCGTTGAAAGTATGCTTTTCAAGGCTACATTTTGGGAAAGACATCAAAATATGAAGCATGTGAGTTAGCAAATCCAAGCAGGTCTAAGATCCGTGACTTAACTGTGTCGTTCCAGCAATTGAGTAGTATCTTGCAAGCTTCGGAAGACTTGCTGCATGCAAAGAATTTTAAGAAACTGTTACGGGTTAGTAGTAGTAATGATTAAGAACTCCTTTTTCATTCAAGATTACTGATTCTTATCTATAGCTTATATTGCTGCTTGGAAACTTTATGAACGGGAACACATTCCGCGGCGGTGCATTTGGCATCCGTATATCCAGCATAAACAAGGTAATAGAAACTACGCCTACAAGTTGCGTTGGGCTGAAAATAACATGGTTTTATAGCTTGTTGACACAAAGGGAGTAACAGGATCAACAACTCTGCTGCACTTTTTGGTGGACACTGTGCAGAAAGAGTTTCCATCAATTTTGACTTTCTTGGAAGAGTTAGGAGGGTGCGCCGAAGCGGCGAAAGGTAGCTGAATCGTGATGTTTACATCAGATTGCAATGTGCTAACTATTTAAACAGTATCCAAAATCGACCTAGACACTGATTACAATGAACTGCAGAAGGGCTTGGAGCGCCTGAAGAAGGAGCTACATGATCTAGGTATCGATACATCTGTGCCGCTGGAGGAAGTATCATCTCTTGAGGATGATCAGTTCGGCACTGTCATGCGAGAATTTTATCGGGAAGCGACAAGACAATTTGAACATGTTAGCAAGCTGAGGAAGAATGCCACAGAAGCATTTGAAGCAGCTGTAAAATTCTACGCTGAAGATCCGGCGAAAGCACAACCAGACGAGTTTTTTGATATTTTTAAGCGATTCATGACAAGCTGGCAGAAATGCCAGGCGGATCTGGATGCAACGAGACAAAAACGCGAGAATAAGGAAAAGCAAGAACGATTACAAGAACAACGACGTGGATTACACAGCAAGATGGTCGATACAGGCGAACGTAAGAAGGGTATTTTGCCACGTCAATTATCGACAGTGTTTAAGTTGCTATCCATATAGGAGACGAAGGAGAACTCATGGAGAACTTGCTGGCCAAGCTCCGTGCTGGAACAAGGAGCCGTAAATATAGCAGTTTCAAGCGCCAGCGCCGGCGTAGTCGCAGTGACTCACAGTCAATGTACACTGACGCTCTTGCACTTGAAGCACAAAAGCTGTTACAGTCTATTCAAAACGATGTGCCTGAGAGTGCGCATCCACCGCGGCCTCACGTCCGGCACGTACTCTCCAAAAAGAGTAGCATTAGAAAACCAGTTCACGATAGGTCCTTGAAGGGCCGTGCGCGTCGTTCAATTGCAGGCACCAACGACACGTGAAGTTTAAAACAGGCGATGACGCCTTTCCCTTTCCTATTCTTATTTCTTTTTCCCCCAACCTGCCCCTTGTATACATTCTGCCCTAATACCATTTGTGCAAAAAGCCTCATGCGGTGTGATCTACGGAATTATGTGTTTACATCGCTCGTATTGTTCTTTGTAGCATTCACAATCTCTTTACGATCTTTTATTGATTCGGACCTGCGATTCAGTGTCGATGAGTGTATCCGTCTGGAACCGTTTGGACATGGCCGGCATCTTGTATGTAGTAGCCACGTCTCTGCATTCTTCAGCTATGTCGAGATGCAGAAGCTTAGTCTGCTGGCAAGTGTGCTAAAGTTGGAGTAAAGTGCTGTGAGCGCACAGTCCATTTTTTTAATGTTGTTATTTTCACAATAGATCCATTTGAATATGGCGGTCTGCTGTTTCGTCTTGTTGGGGAAATTTGTGATTGGTATCTTTTTTGGCAGATTGTCGCCGACTGAGAGTCAGGTAAATCCAGATGATTGTGACGCAATGGTATGGAACGGGTGCATTGATGCGCGTATTGTAGCACTTTTACGATCGCATGTTGAACTTTCTCCTATTCAAAGTCATCTTTGTCGGCGCCATCATGGAACCTGTATGGATACAGATTGTGCGTCTTTCATTTTGGATTGCAGCTCTAGGTCTATTGCGGATATTCAGTCTATTAAGTCGGGATCGCTTCGACCAAGTATGTGGGAACATTGTTCGATGTTTATCGTTCCATTATTTGCATAACAATCGATCTGTTAGTTGACAACAATGCCATATATGCCGATAGCGGATTATGTCAAGATTAGCATACTCTTAATCTGCATCCTGGTATGCAACTTGACATGGTACATCGCCAGCTTCATCCTCTTCCCGGCCTACACAACCTTCTTAACACTTGAGGTACAAGAGACGGATTTTGGAACATTCAGTCGCCATCCCATGATATTGATGATTAGCAATAGTTTCTCCCGGTTTTTCTCGACACACTTCAAGTCTTAACCAAATATTGGGGCCAAATTTTAGATCAGCAAGAGCAAAGTTTCGAGAGAAAACGGATGGTCAATTATTATACGGAGCTCGGGACGGATATGCTGGTTCTGGGTCTCACACTGTTGCAATATTTGCAACTTATTGTACGTTTGCTGTGCCTCACAATGATGTCGATGTTGAAACTGATTTGATTTCGCTGTAGTGGATGCATGGAATATCGTTCAGTCTAGTCGATATCGTGCTGTTTCTTAATGTCCGGAGCGTTTTGCGTAATTTATACAAAAAAGCTCTGAGCCATCGTGATAGATGGCGTGCAATGTCTTACGTTCGCAAAAGGTAACGTTTTGTGTCATTGATAAATCAGAATAACCTTTCTGATGCTGGTCAATAAGATATGTCGACGCAACACCCATTGAATTGTCGCAACGAAACGATGATTGCGCTATTTGCAGAGAGAAAATGAAGACAGCAAAAAAGCTGGCGTGTGGACATCTTTTCCATGTGCAAGTATTTTTTGATCGAATGGAGTGTGTTGGAAAGTGCATGCTAATTCCATCTTATACAGCCATTGTCTTCATTCATGGATCCAGCATCATGTATCGAAACCAACGTGTCCCACTTGCCGAAGACCGCTGACACCGTCACCACAAGGTGTTGAAGATTCTTCAGGTAGCATCCTTCAAAAATATTTGATCCATTCATTCACAGAGTCGTAATTTTCGTCGTTCTTAGCTGCCAACGCAAGAGATAATCTGGCGTCATGAATATACCCACAAGATACCCAGTTGCTGCCAGGAGCACCGTCCTTCTTTCTAAGCCAACTATCTCCATATCATCTATTTCCATTTCCGTTTGACAATGTACATATTTTTAGTGCTTTCTTTTTCTTCAGGTTACTGTATTGTACAAATCTATTAAGCTACTGCGAACCGGGTTGGGCCATCTAATGAAAAAAGCTATGAGAAGACGTCTACTACAGAGGTTCATAGTGGAACTTACGTTTTGACTGAGTTCTGCAAAGCGAGTGCCGACACGTTCAGAGTGTTTCAAGAACTTGTCAGCACATTTGTTGATGCAGCTTTCCTGAAAAGCAACGATATTATCAGTCACAGTATCCACCTTTCTGTGATGTCTACCAAACGGACCTCCTTGCCAGTAAGGGACTTGGTGGTGAAGTCGTTAGCGCAGTCGTCAAAGCAACGCTGGACAAGACTGCTGTACAGTCGCAGAAAGTCTTTCATCTATCACAGCTGTCAATACCGCAATCTGCAAGTGCAACCTTCGAATTGACCTGCTTGTGCTCAATCATTGCCGCAATTTGAGCTTGTTCAGCCTGGTTGAAACGCGAGAAATCCATCTTTGTATAGTTGAAAAAGTTGCAGGAGTGGGAATGTCTCTCAATTTTTTGAAAGTTGAGGATGACTGCTTTTTTCCCCGATCGCCTCAGAGTGCGAGTATTGTAAAATTCAAAGTCGCGATGGATCCATATCTATCCTGAAAAATCAATTGGCACGATATGGCATATTCGCGTTGTGAGAGTAATGACCATTACTAAATTATGAAATTATCTCAAACTAATGTCTGGTACGAAAATATGTCAATAAGACCATGCTTTATCCACATAGCGCACGCATATCCAACTCATGGCGCGTGATCTCCCACTTCTGAAGAGCGAAGGAGTAACAGAAAAGGGCAGGAATAGGACTTTAGTGGTCTCACAGAAATATACTGTTGAAAAACTGACTGAAATTGTGATATATTTTGGCTGAAATACTACGCCACGATGCATGATGATAAAATCTCTGGAAGGTGGATATATATGGCAATAGCTTTAAGAGTATAATCATTTCACAGGGCGACAAACGATGTCACGGATCAAAACTGACTGTTTGGATGACTGGTTTTCCTTACTCAGAGGTTGGGGCTCTAAGTTTAAGCACTATCCATAAATATAAGTTAAGTCTTCCCTCGTCAACAGATATGAAATCTACTTAGGGTTGAAATCTTAATGGTGACAACCGAGGAAAGCATATCATTATATATTACTGTGAAGAAGCACATCGCCGATACCACAGATATTCTCACGCATCTCTTAACCGCATATGATTTGATGCATTCATTGGCCGGAAATTGATAGTAGACTGCATAATAAAGACAAGTATGTAAATCTATCGTTGATAGATATCGACTATGCATCAAGCAATGATTTGATGTCCGTAGACGTGCTCTTGCCAAATTTTCTTTATCCTCCGCTCTTCGCGGGCACGCATTTCTTTATGAACATGGGCATATATCACAGTACGACCGCCCGAGCACTCATGCAGAACAGAATCGGGTAACCCAGCGCAGAGCGAGGATAATCGATGCCGGGATGGATATTTATATTAGTTGTATGTACTTATCAGTTAAAACAGCTCTATCTATCACACAGCTGGAACGCTCGGATCCCCGGTAAGTGTGCCAAAAAAAAGTTATAAAAGGTTAAGTAGAAATTCATGAGAAATCGTGCTACGAGCGGCGCAGTTGGTCTTTGGCCTTTAAAGGTAAAAGGCCGCGCCACTGACAAAGAAGGCGGTTTGAAGTGTCTGGTCGTTCCAAAGGTTGGACACGATGAATCTAGAAATGTAAAGTTGACAAATAATCCAGGTTAGCGGAAAATCGATGAATTCGATGAGGGCGTGCATGTCCCGAGATTCGATAGCATATTTTAAGCACCATGCTTTTTGTTCTGCAGCGGCTGTTCCTAAATTATCCAGTACAGCACGTTGGTACTAGCATATGCAGTAGTCTTCATCGATCGCTCCTGTTTCTTTGTTAAACAAACATAGCAGCAATCTTTCCCTTGCATCATTCCTTTACGTTGTTATTGTGGATGAATGTAACGTGTCAACTTCCCGCTTCTTCTCGCCAGCCTCCCGTAATTGAGATATCCTAATGAATGTAAGACATTTCTGTGGTTATTTCTTTTGATGTGGTACAAACCCATCGCCGTTTGTCAAGCTAAATTTAGTTCCGCGGAATCGGAATAACTAGGGCAATGGGCTTTCCTTGATCTGGAGCGGGGACGAAGTGATATAAAATAGGCGTGCCCCTGGACACGTAGACTTTTCTCCCTCCTTCCTTTCCTCATCATGTGTGGCATCTTTGGGTAATCTTGCGCAAAGATCTCCTGATTCCGCTAATCTAACGCGTCATCTCGCACAGTTACCTTAACTACCTCGTCGAACGCGACAGACGCTTCATCTTGGACACCCTTGTCAACGGTCTTTCTCGTTTGGAATACAGAGGCTACGACTCAGCTGGTAAAATAGAACCGTGTAGTATACTTGTTTAAAGCTGTGCAACTGACTTTGGAATCAAGGTCTCGCTGTTGATGGTGACAACGAAAAAGAAACATACATCTTTAAGCAGGTTGGCAAGGTCGCTGCCCTCAAGAAGCTCGTTAATGAGCAGCAGGTCGACTTTGAAAAGGGCTTTATCAGCCACTGCGGTATGGTATGTTTTCTCAAAATATGCGCAGCGACTATGGCGCTCGTTCTAAAATTTCCCTGCTTCGATTCATCTAGGCACACACCCGTTGGGCCACACACGGTCAACCTTCCCAGTTGAACTCCCACCCTCACCGCTCTGACCCTAACGCTGAGTTCACCATTGTCCACAATGGTATCATTACAAACTTCAAGGAAATCAAGACCCTCTTGGAAAAGAAGGGGATCACCTTCGAGACCGAGACCGACACTGAATGTGTTGCCAAGCTCACCAAGTACATCTTTGACACTCAAAAGGACTCTAACTTGTCCTTCACTGACCTTGTCAAATCTGTCGTCAAGGAGCTTGTAAGTAGCCAATAACCCTTGACTAGTTACAACTCGAGTCTAACTATATGTGAACAGGAAGGAAGCTTTGCATTCATTTTCAAGAGCTCTCACTACCCCAACGAAGTCGTTGCTACCCGCCGTGGTTCTCCTCTTCTCATTGGTGTCAAGACTGCAAAGAAGCTCAAGGTGGACTTCGTTGACGTCGAATTTGGAAATGCCGCGGAGGGCGACAATGGTAAGCGTCTGGGTTTTCTGCATTCTAATGCCGATCTAATTAGTAACGTCCTATAGTCGCTCCTCGCCAAGTCCCGAACAATTTCTTGTCTGCAGAGCAAGGTCATCCTCAGCTCCAGCGTACCCAGTCCCGCGCATTCTTGAGCGAAGATGGTTTGCCTCAGCCCATCGAGTTCTTCCTGGCATCCGACGCTGCTGCTATCGTCGAGCACACCAAGCGCGTCTTGTACTTGGAGGATGATGACATTGCACACATTGCCAACGGCGAACTTCACATCCACCGCTTGCGTCGCGACGATGGCGATAAGCCTACCCGTTCCATCCAGACCTTGGAAATCGAGCTGGCAGAAATTATGAAGGGCTCCTTTGATCACTTTATGCAAAAGGAAATCTACGAGCAACCTGAGTCTGTTGTCAACACCATGCGTGGCCGTGTTAACTTTGAACAACACAAGGTCACCCTTGGTGGTCTCCGTGGCTACCTCAACATCATCCGCCGTGCTAGACGCATTGTCTTCATTGCATGCGGCACTTCCTACCACAGCTGCTTGGCTACTCGCGGTACCTTTGAAGAGTTGACCGAAATCCCCACTCAAATCGATCTTGCCTCAGACTTCCTTGACAGACGTGCCCCCATCTTCCGCGATGATGTTTGCGTATTTGTCTCGCAGTCCGGTGAAACTGCTGACACTATCTTGGCTATGCGCTACTGTCTTGAGCGTGGTGCTCTCTGCGTTGGTATCACAAACACTGTCGGTAGCTCAATCTCTCGCGAAACCCACTGCGGTGTACACATCAACGCCGGTCCTGAGATCGGTGTAGCAAGCACGAAGGCTTACACCTCCCAATACATTGCTCTTATCATGATGGCAATTCAGCTCTCTGAAGACCGTGTCTCCACTACCGAGCGCCGCAAGGAAATTATTGATGGTCTTTACAAGCTCCCTGGTCTTATCAGAAAGGTCTTGGAAGATGATTCGAAGCTCCAAGCCTTGGCTCGTGATACCTTGTCCAAGGAAAAGAGTTTGCTCCTTATGGGCCGTGGATACCAGAATGCCACCTGTCTCGAGGGTGCACTCAAAATCAAGGAAATCTCATACATGCACAGCGAAGGTATCCTTGCTGGTGAATTGAAGCATGGTCCTCTCGCTCTTGTCGACGAGAACATGCCTGTTATCCTCATCATGACCCAAGACTCTCTCTACCCCAAGGTACAAAGCGCTTTGCAGCAAGTCACAGCTCGCAAGGGCCAGCCTATCATCATCTGCAACGAAGGAGACGATAACATTATCAAGGAATACAAGACCATCTGTGTGCCCAAGATTGCTGACTGTCTCCAAGGTCTCATTAACATTGTTCCTTTGCAATTGCTTTCTTACCACTTGGCAGTTCTCCAGGGAGTTGATGTCGACTTCCCAAGAAACCTCGCCAAGTCTGTCACCGTGGAGTAAAAAATCTTCCTCTTAACCTTACGTCACATCTCACTTTTTCCTCTACGCATCCAATTTCTCTCACAAAACTCCTGCCGCATTTTATCTTTTTTTTTTCTCCATGTCAAGTTTACAATAAAAAGATTGAAAATGGCTTATCGTGTCTAAATTCTAATTTTTTTCCTGGGAAGGAATAACTCTGCAGGTTATTAGCGGAATCATGCGCGGGAAGGCTACCAGCATGATCTCCAATTGCAATCCCGCACTTTAAATACAGATGCTATCGAGGCAGAACCCACTTTGCTGTGCCACTTGGACCTATCGCTAGAGGTTTCCCTGTGAGCCCAGAGCTTATACTCAATATCTGCATAGCCCTTCCCCTCGTTGTGGCTATCAACGCATAATTCTTTGTGTACGCAGCACACACACTCCAAGAGTGAGTAATGCTGTTGACACGATGAGTTCTCCTGGTAGTATACATCCAATGGCCGGCAGTCCAGCGCAGCAGCAGTTTGTTCGATCTTACCAGTCCTCTTCAGCTACTGCACCTGCCGGTCCATCAACATCCTCCTCCTCCAGCACCCGGAATTCAAAGCTGGATCAGATTATTCAGGTACCTGTTCTCACGATCTGACCTGCTTTACGCAAGAAGACTGATCGTCTATCGATATACCAGAACTTTTATACCAAGACCGTCCAAGTCATCGTTCAGGCCCGTCTCGACCTTGACTCTGAGAAATATGGAAAACGTAGCAGCACTAGCAGCACAAGCAGTTCCAGGCGAGGATCGGCTAAAGAACGTAAACTTAACAAATGGGTAGGCGGCGGGGGAATGCTCTTGTCTAAAGAGACCGTATATATACATATATATATATATATATATTAACGTTTCCTACTCCTCCTACTACTATTAGTTCAACATTGCAACGCAAGATGTGGATTTTATGCGAGAAGAAATCAGATATTGGCGGACACAGGCGTTGCAGGCAGTCGATGAAGAACCGCCCCCGTTGATACTGGATATCTATCTCGACACATCTGAGCTGACACGCGACCACCAGATTCTCGTCTTGGCTGATGACCACTTACGATTAAATCGGGTTGATATGTTGACAGAGTCCAACTATCCTGTCGAGCGCATCCTACTTGAGCGATGGACACTCAGATTGAGGTCAGGGACTAAATCAGCGAAAAAAAAGGGACATATGTAAAGCTAACAAAAGTGATATAGTCACCCTCTGCCTGACTTTGCGGTCGACCTCCCGAACCTGTATAAACGATCGATCGTGTTCTTCCGTGCATTGTACTCATTCGTTCGACTGTTACCTGCATATGAGCTGCATCGACGACTCCGAAAGTATGGACAGTCTCATAATTTATGTCTTGGATATCGACTATCGACATCAACGTACGTTCCAAACGATGAGATACCATTAGGTACAGTTCCAGTGTTTTGAGTCGGATCCGCAAAAGATGGAAAGCCTAAGGATTACCCTTATCTAGATAGGTCTCTCTTAGAAAGTGATGATAAGGACCTCAAACTATACCAGTTTTCTGATGTACTGACGCCTTTGGGGTAAGATGTCTATAAGGATGCCTGTTAGGGTTAGTCGCTGAAATCTATTACAGGACATTCAAGTTGAATGTGCAATATCGAAAGAGATGTTCTTTCTGCGTCGAGGATTCTGAACGGGACTTGAGCGCTCGCATGATTGATTTGGACGAGCAATTTTTCACGCCTACAATGATTAAACATCATCAAGAGCAGGAGGCATACTCTAGGCCTCATTCAGCAAATTTTTCATACCATACAAGCACTGTCAATGCACCAGCAAGGTCAATGGAATCAAGCACTGCAGGTGCTGCATCCAGCGACGCTGCTGGCTCTAACGCCACCACGCGAGAGGAGGTATAACAATCTGATATGTATACATTTAAGCAGAAACTTATCAAACAACAAGGAGCACTCCTCTATGCGATATTCTCCACCACATCCTTTGCATCCACGACAGACCACGGATAAATCTTCACCTCACGAGATATTACAGCAACGGCAGCGACATTCAAGTTTGGCTATGCGGTCACCTTCAACATTAAGCTCACCGCTTGGACGTGATAGCCCGGTTACAAGGACTTTGCAACCAAGCCCGGTGGAGAGTATCACAGTACCTAGACGGATCTCTGCACCGCACATGTCGCCCTTCAAGTCACCTTCACTCTCATCATCGCCGCAGGCAGAATATCTTATTTCTGGCGTCCGACCACAGCCATCACCAAGTGAGAAGACTAGAACAACAACAGAGACGACGGGGCGAAGCAAGGTGGAGTTTTCACCAAGTTTTGAGAAATATCGGGAAAGAAGTAGTCCAAGCAGAGCAGACACGAGTTCGGCAAGCATGACACGCAGATGGTCACGAGCGAGCGATCACAGTTCCATCAATTTCATGACGGTAGGTTTCGCACTTTGAACTTGTTCTCCCTCTCAGTTAGTTAACATGGTATAATTTTGATAGGAATCAGACGATGCAGAGCTTGAAGAATTCATGCGATTTGCGGCTGCTAAACCGGAGCTAAAGATGTTCCAGAGTCGAGCAAATGCAAGCCAAATGATGGAAAGCACCAATGTGTCGCCGACTTCTGAGACGAGTAGTAGTTTGGGTACGAGCGGTTACGGAAGTGGATCCATATATCGTTCAAAGGTGCGTTTACGATCGATAGAATGACTGATCACAGGGCTGTCGTCTGACTCAGAGTAATTTGACAAGCAGAAGGCATTATCACATTTTCGAAGCCTCCGAGAAACAAACAATACCTTGTCAGAATCACTATCATCTAGTGTCATGGCAGCTGCGGGTGGAGAGCGACAGGACACTACAACGTCTGCGATCGGCACTTCACTAGGTTCCTCAACGTCGTCTGCTAGCCGATCCTACATGCCGGTCGTTCCTTCACCTTTACACACTGAGCACTCATCGACATCTCCTGTCCATATACCTCGCAGTCACCATCGAGCAAGCGAATCCAATGTACAGCCTACCCGCCAACATAGGCGTTATCATTCGTCTCAAGCCGAAAGCAGGGGCGCTGAAGAGCAAAGCCCTGATCAGACGGCATTCTCTAGCTATCCTCAAGATCGACATCACGACGAACTCCGCCGATTATGCTCTGACAACCATCGCTACAGTCCACCTTCTTCTCCGAGACAGGGAAGCTCCATGGAAACTTCAGCCAACCAGGCAAACAGTGCGCAAGGACCTCGAGCTAGCTCTCTAGATGATGATGATTCTCTTGTATTTAAGATGAGCGAGCTAGGCTGCGAGAGCGGTTCCCAACAGCAGCAGCAGCAACAGCAGAAGCAACCAGTTGAAACAGCAGACTTGCTTTTTCAGAGACCATTGACAAAGGAAGCATACAACACGCGCGATTATGCACGCCGTCTAGGGCTCCAAGTCAATGTCAGCTCGCATCATCATATGAGCGGCAGTTTAAGTGTTCCGCAAAGTGCAACAACCACGACCGCTGTTAGTGGCGAGGAAGAAGAAGAAGAAAAAGGTGCGAGTGCTAGCACAAGCAAGAGCGACCCTGTTACGACGTATCATTCTTCAAGGCACAACAGGAATGATGATGTTTGGTAGTAATATAAATTACAAATCTATTTTTTGACAAACAAGCTATAACGGTCATCATGTTTGGCTTGGAAGTGTAACGATTTTCTTTTTACATTGCATTCATTTTGACAACAGCGACGATCTGGCACTCGAATTTATGATAATTGTATTCTGGATTATTTCTTATTAATGCAACCTTTTCATTACCACATTTTCTGATGTGTGGTGATCTTTGAGTTCCAGCTAAAAGGATGGTCAGAATAGCGCTGTAGTTTAGAGGTGGGCTGCGTCTAATCACTAACTGCATCTTTCCGAAAGCGGTAGGTTTGGTGCCTGAAATTCATGCTCAAGCCACCACCACCGCAACCTGCACTTGTCTCTTTTACCCAACTTTTCTAAAGCCAAATGGGCAAACACACTGAGCGACGACATCGCAAGCATCGGATCAACCCCATTGGCAGACGCGCAGAGGCTGGCGTTCAGCAAGGTCTCTCTGAGCAGGCTACTCAGCCAGAGCAGGTCTTGCCTGTCATTCACAAGGTATATATTTATGCCTGGCAATCGGTGGGGCAAGTTTGAGCAGCATAAACTCAATCGATCTCGATAGTTATCTTCACCAGATCCCTCGGAACGAGCCTGGGCTGCTGCCTGTATTTCCAATTTGATTATGGCCGGCTCGTCCGTGCGCAAACTGCTTCTTTCCAAAGGAGTAATACCTTTATTGTTGGAGCGTCTCAACGATTCGCAGTACGAAGTGTTCGAAGAAAGCCTCGGTGCTTTGCGGAACTTGGCAGCTGTTGAACCTTCGGTCGCCAAAGAATACTACAATCGAGATATCCTGACTGCTTTGGGAGCTCTTTTGCCAAAGGTAGATACGAAAAGAGAGAAAGATCAATGCGAAAATCACACCAATGGCTGATTTGTATATTGTATAGATTACGGGCACCATCGATGCTGTTCTCAAGAACGCCCCGTTGACAGACGATGGAGAGCAGGATCGTCGCCGAACCATTTGGGACGTTGCTGAAAACTTCATTCATATTATTTGGAGTATCTGGTACGAGGGAGAAAGAGGATATTCTGTGATAATGAATCTAAATTATCCTTCTCACATCCAGTGAAGCGTCCGACAAGTATATTAAAGCTGTCAACCGTCTCAACATTATCACATTCTTGATCTCATTCCTCTCAGCTGCAGATCAGTGCCCTACCAGAGTTGTTGTAGCCGCAGGTATGAAGCGAGACAAGGATAAGCGATGTTTTCAGATACAGTTAATTAATCATTCTGCTAGGACAATGCTTGACTACGCTTACCGAGAATAATAGGGATATCTACATTGAATTCCAGAATCATCCGGAATATGCGCAGATGTTGTACGATATCCTCAGCAACTCTCCCTCAGTGCTTGTTCGTGTGTTAGCTTGCGGTAATTATCGAAGAAGGAAAAAGGCTAAAAAGGCTAAATCAACAAAACCTGTAAACTTATGTGTCGCTTTAGCTATTATCATGAATGTACGGGAAGTAATTCAGATGACAGAAACTTGGGATGAAGGACAAGATGCAACGGGCAGCGAACTGATCCGAAGAATATTACCGATTCTCGTATCATCACTGGAGTATAACATTCAAGAAGCAGCAGAGAAGTGCATCGCAGCTGCAAACAGTGGTGTAAGGACATTGAGCATTCCAAAAATCTATCTACTGGGCAGAGTGACTAACCGGGTAAATCTAGAACGTGAACAAGCACGAAGAATCTGCCGAAATCACTCCAAAACCAAAGCAGCCATTGACTGCCGAAGAGGTAACTGCCTAGACTCGGACGTGTCTGATGCATACCGATACTTAGCCATTGTAAAATAGCAATACATTCAAAGGGTCGAAGAGCGGTTATCTACCTTGCAGTTATCACTCGAAATTTTGGCCGAAATATGTGTTATGGACGATGACAATGAAGGTTCGATAAAAAAATATTCCCAAAAAAAAAATAACCAAGTATTAACACGATTTACATAGATGATGGCTGGGAAGATGCAGACGAGGACATGCAGGATGAAGATGGGGAGGAAGAACCTGAAATTACAGAGGAAAATGTGGATGAATATCTGAAAGATGCAGAAACCCTGGGTGGTACCACATCTGCACATGTCGACGACGAGAATGTCAAATCGAACCCTGTTATGCGTGCTTTTATCCTTGAAGTCAACCCACATCTTGTGCGCTTAGCAACAGTTACGCCGCTTTCTTTTGCTACTGACTCCGCTGTTCCTACCATCACCGATGCTCTGAACGCCACCCATCAGCGTGCATTGGAATGCTTTAACAATTTCTTGCTAGCGATGAACGATATCCCATCCAAATTTTGGTTCAGCGAACGTTTACCTGACGCACATCAAGCCTGGCGATGGTTATTTGAGCTTGCTAACAAGATTGCATCCGCACCTCAGAGTGAAGCACGAGATGAAGTTATCGAAGTCATTGTCGGTTGCTTGTGGTCTCTGGGCAGAGGATTAACGCAGAACATTGTAAGTTAACTATGATCTATCAGATCATACAAGCAGTTCGCGATTTAACGCATAATTATTTAGCCATTGGAAGCTTCTGATGTTTCATCCTTGATCGGAGCCTACCAAGTTGCCCCTACCGAGTCTATGCGGGTCAAGACTGTCGGATGCTTGGGACCTATTGCCATGAAGCAAGGCGCTGTAGAGATCAACAAGGTAAATATCGAATATTTACAGATTCTGGAGCAGTTGGAGTGACAATCTTGTTGCTGCAGCAAATTGGAGACTTTTTCATGCAAGTCCTAGCAAGCGTAGCTCAAAAGCAGACTTCGGTGGAAGTTGCAGTAGAAGTTTTGAACTGCATCTACGATGTATACAGCGACTGTGCATTTGACTACGACGAACCCGTTTTTGTGCATGGAGGATACCTCCAAAACTTGCAACAATTTTTACCGCATTTCCGCTCACTGGTAAGTCAAGTCTTGGAAGAAAAAAAAAACAAAAGCCAACGGACTGATCCCATTTATCCCCCGGCAGGTCAAATCCGTAGATCGGCGGAAAAACTTTGATCTGCGATCAAGAGCAGACGAGGCCGTTACAAACTTGGTGGCGTTTATAAAGTACAAGAAGAATGAGAGGCAATAATAAGATATATAAAAATCATTTGTATAGCATAGCAAGATAGTACAGGAAAATCCCATGGTACTCATCTTTTATTTCATTGCAACATTAAAATCCATTATTTGTTTATGCATATCCACCGTATTTGTGATGGAAGCTTGGATTGAAGTCTTTCCTGGAGTCGAAAGCGTCGCACAGCAATGTACAAAATTATTACCTTTGCAAAAATTCCCTTGGCGGCAGAAAGGCTTGTTCAAGCTTTTATAGATTCTAATATTGTTTTAGGAGATTAGACACTCGGAAAATAGCGTGTACAACTATTTTCCCTGACAGTCTCAGTATGATGTATCACACAACATTACATTTGATTCAAAATGCGTCGTACGGATAGCATGTAAGGTTGAGCAGATAAGGTCATTGGGCCCGGGAATTTGGAGGAATAAAGGAGAACTGCCCAAAGTGGAAATTCGTGTGCCTGTAGGGACCAAAGGGACCAGCTTATGGAAGCTGAATATTCCCAGGAAACGTCGTACATTCACAGACGTCGGCGTAGTACCACGACAAATTGTTAATGATGCTGGGTCCTTTTTTGGAGCCCGCAAAAGTCGCGCATTCTTCTTTCCCAGAAAGCAGAGAGCTTCAGTGTGCCAACAATTGGGATTTACAGCTTAATGTGATGTGACCGATTGCAAACATTTGCATGTGCTTAGTCAAGACACGATCGATGTGAAAAGCTCTCCTATTGGCCACTCTATTGTAGATATGAGCAAATCAATGCTGTGAGTGTATCGTATTCTATACCTGGTGCCTATGTTGTCATGGATCTGTCGAGTGTTTTACATTCTGAGCAACAAGTACTCTAACAATAGTCAACAGAAAATAAAAAAACTGACACCTACAAGTTGACAACAAGGTTTGCAAAGATAACATCAGTCATACTGACGTCACAAAGTGGGTATCCAGAACACAGAACTTGTTTACCATGTAAAATGCAGCAACAAGCTTGAGAGGATTCAGTCTTTATTTGATGTAGACAGGTTGAGATTCATGAGAACTACTGAGTTTGTTACTGATCCACACTCCCACGGGATCGGGTCGTTGCGAGGGTGGATCGAGTGGTGGAGAGTTTTAATTCGAGAGAGAATGTGCTGCTTTCGTATACTCGAGTGGCCAAAGCGCAAACTTACGGAGAAAATGGGTCATTGCTGCGTTGTAACTCTAGTCATATATAATATTGTCCGTTAGATGAAACCGCAAATAGTTGCCTTATCTTCAAGACTTTACTTTTCATGGCTTTGCTCAGCAGACTTTACACCGACTTTTTCCGTCGTCCCAAGCTCTTACGTAAGCCTCTGTTTCCAGCGCCTGGTGGACCCTGGCGACCCTAAATTTTAGGCCGATTTTGCAAACCAGCCAGAAATTCAGAAATTCCATGGAAAATGACAGCAAGGATGGCTTGCAGGCACTAGCTAAATTCCCGAAGGCAGTTACTTATTTTAAATATAGGGGTGCAGGATATAACAGTAGCTGGGAGGACTAGAATACGATGAGGATGTGGGGAAGAAGCGGAAATTGCGGAGGAAACTAGACATGTGAAGCGTCCGGGGGATGCGGGTGGCAAACTTTTTCTTTCCTCGGGTGGGCGCTGGCTGGGGGTGGCACCGTCCTTTCGTTCCTTTGCTGATTGGATACTTTGTGGTAGTATCATATGAAACGAAAATAGCAGCACCAGCAGCTTACACGACCTTTCTTCTTTCATCTCTCTTTCCTCTTTACTGTTTTTCCCCCTGAATCACTATGTCGCCTCACCACGATACTCTGGGCATCGCTTCACTCGACGATATCCTGAAACAATACGGTGCAAATCCGGACCTGCTCCAGCTCATACTCGTCAGCAAAGTCCAAGAAGACAGGCGGCGAGCCGAAGAGGCGAGGCTGCGTAGCAAGGAGATTGATTTTTGCATACAAAAAGACACGATGAAATTGCCTTCTATTGTGCACTTTGACAAATCATCCACCACCACTTGTCCACCAGCAGACGAAACGCCGCAGTCACCACCATCACATCGGTCTTCGTCATCGACAACAACAAGCTCCCTCGGGTCTCCGCGCTCGCTCCCGGAGCAGCGCCCAGATCCTATCTTTGCGCCCACGAAATTGCCTCAGCTTCACCACATCTTGGAACCACAAAGCACACCCCGCTTCGTCGCTGACAGAAGATTACCCACGATCCCACCTGCTCCTCCTTTTGGTCACAATATTCCGTATCCCCTAGTAACAAGATCATCTACGTAAGTCTTTCGCTTTGTCACGTTGCTTGCTTTAACCTAATTGACGTTCTCACCTCCTTCCGTTGTTGCCAGACAACCTTCATACGGGGCAGCCACGGAAAAAAATTGTAAGCCTTTTTTTCTCCTTTTATATTTTGAAGGAATTTTTTTCTGACCAGTTTCTGGTATTCGATAGCCTCACCACCGCCTCTTTTCCACCCTACACCGCAACACTTTCAACAATCAGCTACAGATTCTTTGAAGGAAAAAAACTCTCCATCATCCAGTAGCAACAACCTGCAAAAGAGACCGTGCCCTGATGAGGAACCCTCAACAGCTTCTTCGTCTTCACAACCTTCCGCACAATCCGTCAGCAGTATTCCCCACAAACTCCCTCTTCCACCACATCCATACTACTCGTCCGATAGCCGCAAAAGACAAGACGATCTTCAAAGATCACGGACGAAACGACGTCGCCGAGAGATGCAACCAATTACCATGATTATTGAAACCCGAGAGTTCCCCTATAACGACGAATACCTCTGGAAAAATAATGGAAACACGGTGCACCGCACGTCTGGCAACAGAAGCATCTATTACAAGTGTGCCAATAACAACAAGGCACGTATTAGAATGAATCTACTCTCTTATCCTCTGTTCTCTATCTCTGACACTATTTTTCAAACAGGGCTGTCATGTAAATAAGACGGTCACCTTCAAAGACAACGGCGAGTATCTTATCAAGTATAGGGGCAATCATCTTCCTGACTGCAAACGAATAAAGCGCGTTGTGGACATCTGAGCATCTCTACATTCACGTTTCTTGTGCTTCCAAAGAAAGAACATTTTGGGGCGAAGCGTGCTCTTTTCCTTTTCCAGATCTGCAGTATTTTTATAACTAATTCTCCAGTTTCCAGATGGAGGAAACAGCTTATATGCATTCGGACGGTATACTCGAAAACTTTGTAATCACGCACTTGGTTATTCCTACTTAGAAAATGTTTAAGCATATTGTTGCTTATGCCTGTTATCTCAAACACTACATTGAACTGTCATCCAGTAATTCAAAAGATAAGAGAAAGAATCTGTCGCTACAACTCGAAAGCAACAACAACAACAACAACAACAACAACAGCAATAGTAGCTTCCAGTCATCACCGATCATTTTTGTTGCTATAGCATGCTCTCAATAAGGAGCTCGGCAGTGTGTGCAGTCAGCCATCGCATTAGAAATCCCCGTACATACAGAATGACTCTATCTTTGTAGAGACTAGTATGTAAAAACAGTAACGACAAAGCAGTTTAGATGATCAGTCCAGTAGGGCCAATGTCCGGTCAGCCGGACATTCGGATGACTTGTCTGGCTGCAGCTAGTGACTCATCAAATATTATAGTCATTCCGTTCTTCTATTTTGTCCAGGTATGTGTGATTTTCACTAATAGCTACTGTGGCAAGAAACATTGCGCAAACGTTATGATAAAAACGGTAACTTGCCGCACATCACCGGGCTACTGGAGTAGACTTGTTTTTCTTTTCAACTTTTATTCCGTTGATCAGAAGATAGCTCTGCTTTCTCTCACTTGTATAGCGAAACAATGGATGCTTATAGTATTTTCGGAATCGTCTGTTAGTCTTTAGAAAAGGTGTCATACACTCCATAAGTACCGGCTGCTGTGCCACACTTACAACATCAGTCGTTGCTGTCGGGTGGTATTCTCACATTCTCGGTCTGGACCTATCAAGTTGCAGCAAGCTGTAAAAAAATGTTTGTCACAAGCAGGTGCAACGAGACACTTACACTCCTTCCCAAAATCAAAGTCGCTCTCCGCCAATTCTGATATCACAGTTAACAAAA
>NW_027192147.1:1091574-1094371 GCF_041956525.1 Rhizomucor pusillus | reverse complement strand
GGGCTCAGGACAGCCATGCTCATCAACATGACCCTGCAGTCCGAAGTTCTATGAGATTACCCACTTTATTATGCTTCAAACTCGTCCGAGTCGAAGGAATCATTTCGAGGTGGGCCGAGAGGCGAGCTGGCTGGGCCGTCATCTGCTACGACCTTGGCATGTAATTTCTCCGTGACTTTGACGATCTTTGGTTTGACCAGCTGAGCATGTGTTCTGCGGTGTAGCGGTTTTTATCGTATCGACTCTACCGTTTTTTTCTGGCAATGATCATCCTCCAGTCCTTGGAGAGCGTCAACACTATGCATCATGAGGTGCTACACGTTATCCCACATCAGTCAAAGCTTGAGGAAACGAGAACGATTCCCTTACCAATAACTGCCAGCAGGACTCCAGAAACAGAAGCAGCTCATCTGCTTTCTTATTGAACTTCGTGGGTATTTCGATCTTTAACTCCTTATTCATGACATAGACCTTTTCCTGAGGAGTCGAAAACGACCGGACCCTAACAGCTTCACCTGTAAAAGGAGTCAGTGTTGGTCAATATCAATCAAGATTCCGTATACCATGCACATGTAGAAATAAGATCTTCAATTTGCTCAGTTGCTCATAGGTCGCCGGCCCTGCGACGGTCATCCCATATAATTCTTCTTCCCCCGGAGCAAAAATCACGTCTCTCGTCTTTTCTCGTCGTAGATAGCGCGAACACGCCACCATAACTGGCCACAAGATGGCTTGGTTCCAGGACGTTTCGGAGTGTGTGGGGTTCACCACTCCAGAGTACATATTGTCGGCACTAGAGTGGTAAATCAGCAAAGGGAATGTATAGCAAGAAAGGGCATATTACTGACATTGTTGAAAAAATACTCTTGACAAACAGAAGCTTGTTCTTCAGAGCAGGGGTAACTTCCATTATCGACATATCTGCAATTGCGTCGTCAAGGTCGTACAGTGTCGGCTTATACACACCTTCCAGTCAGAGATCGAGTTTTGAAAATAAAGATGATCACATACCGCGTCCAGAACAGCATCAATGTATTTTTCAATCCCATCATGCACTTTTTCCTGCTTTGACTGTTCCTTCACAATTGCTTGGACACCATTATACAGGTCGGATGGTATACATTCGCGTTTATGGACGCCATCGCCGCACCAAAGAACGTTGCTGGCTTCCGGGCTACAGAACACAATTAAGCAAGCTCTCAAGTATCCTTTGTAACCCTTGTTTGAAAACATTGCGCGCTGATCCGTCATTATAGCTCTTCAGAAATTGGAGCCAGCCGTCCCACAGTGACAAAACTGAGAAATACGTTAGAATAGGGAGATGCCGATAAATCCCTTTTACCTTCTACACTGTCTTCTTCTTGTTGTTGTTCCTCATCATCCTCTTCTTCCTCGACTCTTGGCGTCTTTGACCGCTCCGCACTGCCGTCCTCATCATCGTCGCCAATATCAACGTCGTCTCGCCTTCCCCTCTAGCGATTAGCACTACGCGTTAGCCAAAATACTTGTAATTGCCAATAACCTTGGTTACCTTCTTGGAAACCTTCAGGAGCGTTGTGGTACTAAATGTACAACATAATCAGTTAATCAAAGAAAAAGACACCGCAAACTTCTCCAAAGCTACACACATACTTGTTGTTTACCATCATCACCTGCTCGTTTACAGTCATGGTTGTGGTGGATGCTGGCGGCACTGATAGTTCCTTAAGCTTGTTGCTCGAGGCCTTGCTTATCATTTCCCAACCTGAGTATCAAGTCAGTACACATTCAAATTACTAACCTTTTTCCATTTTCGGTGCAACCGGTCGACATAATTCCGTAGATCAACGTCGATATGATGCCGAAGAACCCAATTCAGAGCGTCTAGATAATGGCGTAGCGTCGTTTTGACGTGATCATCGGAAAACTTTGAGAGAAAATGAGGAAAATCCCACTTGTAAGGATGATGTTCTGAAAAGTATTGCTTTTTTGGATCGTTATGATCAGGGAATTTGTGTTTCTTGAATTTTGACGGCATGGTGAGAAGTGGTACTGTAGCTAATATGCAACTCTGAGAGCTCGCGAAAACTGGCTGGATGCCGTTGCTGACGTATCGGCAGAACATAAAATTAACGCGGCGCAGTCATTCTTTTCTCTTCCGTGAAGCATCGTCAAACGTGGCTAGCCCGATCAAAAGGAGACAGACGGATGTCCTGCGCTGAAGGGCTTTGTTAAGGTGCAGGAGATCCCGCCGCGAATGACTTGGTTTGCTAGCCAGCTACCCTTGCTGAGACAAACGTCGTCTGTAGTTGGTGGCAATGCCGTTGGCTACTGAAGATTGCAAACTGGGTTATTTCTGCCTTCATCACTATAGATGTGTACTTATCGTTCAGAGGCAAGTACATTGAACAAAGAGGCTATCAGTTTATTTTACTAACGATAAGACACACTGCGTCCGTTTTTGACCTATTCG
Organism: Rhizomucor pusillus; assembly: GCF_041956525.1. NCBI lineage: Eukaryota > Fungi > Mucoromycota > Mucoromycetes > Mucorales > Lichtheimiaceae > Rhizomucor > Rhizomucor pusillus. Next base: position 1,091,919 of record NW_027192147.1, on the reverse strand, counting down.
GCTGCTTATACGACCAATCATTCAAGACAAGAACCGTGGCCGACGCCATCTAATACAACCATTCCACCCACGAGTACCTAGAACGATAATAGACCCTTATGGTAGCAAAGTATATAAAGCAATCATCTCCCAATCTATATCAAACTCCCATATGAAAAGACATGTCACAAAATAATCGTAAAGACACCTCTTGTTTCAAATATACAAAGAGTCTGAAAGTCTACAACCTCTTTTTAACTTCTGGTCAAGTCTCGCTAACGCTATTGCTTTTTCTTCAGAGGTCGCAAATATCGCAACGACGTGCCGCCGTGCACTTTTGAAAAGTTACCAAAACACATAGCCTCA
>NW_027192147.1:1059822-1090162 GCF_041956525.1 Rhizomucor pusillus | reverse complement strand
CTTTGTTAACCTGTGATTTTGGAGAAGAGTGTATCTATAAGCATCTTGCCTTGGGAAAAAAATAGAACCCTACATATCCAAAAAGAGAAGACTTCAAAAGACACCCAAACCTCTCATCGAAAAGCATTCATACCATCACACTTGTCAAATATCTCTGTGATGCTTGCTTTTGCTACATCGCGTATCAGGTTTAATTAGCATCCTCACTTGGATCAAGTTCCTTTATACTGAAGCAACCAGACGACGTAATCAGCGTGTAAGTCTCCATACTGGCAGGATCGATTGCAATGCGATACCAAAAATTACTAGCAAGAAAAAGCTGAATATAACCAAGGTAGTTCCCGAATAATATCCATCCAAAATGCTCTGATGGATCTTTGTGCATATGCAAAATAAATATCATACAGGAGTATGCGACTTGTCGAGAGTAGGTCATTACTTTTCGACTGCCTCGCAGCGACTGTCGATGAAATATATAATAAAAGAGAAAGATTGAATAGACAATCATCTCTCGTCGTGCAATTTACAGTCATCATCATTGAATCTTTACAGTAATTGCACAAATAGCATGATCAGTACAAAGTTATACAAATCGTTGTGTTCTGATGAAGCTCAAACCGTGCTTTTGATTCAATTAATGGACCGACTGTGGATAAGAAACTAGAAGAACTATGCATAGTTATTACCGAGAAGCAGATCGTTCTTCATAAACATTATTCAGTAAACAAAGTATCGATTAATTCTCGTAAACTTTAGATATTTCAATTTTCGAAGCTTTGATTTATTCTTAAGTCCATGAAGCGATGACTAGTTAATGCGAGCCTTATTTCGTTTGCAATCCGCGGAATTCGGCTGTTACGGAAAATATCCTCTTCCAATGCATTCTTCCGAGGCATGGTAGCTCCGCGGTCCCATATGACAGATCGGTGTGATATTTCCGTTCGTGTATATTCGATACCGTCCTCCGTATACAGTAAGGCCTTGGATATTCTGGAGGTTCATCTTTGAGGGAATCCTGGATCTTCTCCTATTGTTTTCTGTTGATTTCGCACACTGTTTGCAGACCATTTATGCTTCTTTTTCTTTTTGTTTGACCTCTAGTTTAACGGTCTGCCTCGCAATCAGGTATACCGCTGAAGTGTTGTGTCATCCCATTTTATGGTCAGGATGCATCTCTGTTTACACGTCAGAAACATGGCGATTGCCACGAGAGAATGCAACTGTCTTCTTTCCACTGCGTGTTCTTGAATACTAAGTTTGGACAGCAAGAGACATCAGTCGCGCATGGACTTTGTATCTGTACAAGGCTTAGACTCGTCCAATAAAGTGGTTAGGCTCATTGTACCGACGAAAAATGTTATCAAGACAGCTTGTATGCATGCAGGCGGTACTGTATTGCGCGGCTCATCTAATCCTGAGTCACCGTGAAGTTTTGACGAATAAATAGGCATAGATGTTATCAGTATCGAAACCTTGGGCGTGAAAATAGGCGGCACTGGATTTCAAGTATTAAGTGGTGATAGATCCATATCCAGAGATATAAGAAGCAAAAATATAGAGCGGCGCGTCGCATAGTACCTGGCTACTCTGTAGGAGCAATGCAACAATTTCGTGACCAGCTCAATCACTACTGCTTGATGTTTCCTGACATTCTTGTTCAAAACAACAGTTCCTGGACAGTAGCCTTCAGGGAGCTTATATGTAAGCAAATCGTCCAGCACTAAGGAAAGGATAAAATCAAAAAAGAGTAGAAAATCTGACTCGTTAAAGAAAAGCTTCTTAGTGCCCAACTGCCTTGTATAAAATCTGTATTTCTCTACATAAGCTGAAACTGGTGTAACAAGCATAGTCGGCATAATTAGGCATAATAAGTATAACGGACGTAATAGACGTAATAGACGTAATAGACATGATAGACGTCACGTAACACGGGCAGAGGCCAAGTCCCAATAGCCCCATCTCCGCTCTCTTAGCATTCGTATTCTTCAATATAATCAGCAGCAACCGCATGTCGTTGCTTGTACCATCTTAGCCCTCTGGAAAGTGATTTCGCAGCATTTTTCGATAATGTTTCTTTCTTTCTGCACAGTGTGGCGCCGATGAACCGATCGTTACGGTGCCCTGCGGCGACCTACTTAATGCCACCCCGGAATCGTCCTCTCTTTGCCCAGTCTTTATCGGTTGAAGAACGCAAACACATAGCTGAGTGCTATCCACATTTGGCTGGCCTTAGTTTCGAGCCGGAAGTCATTTTGGTGGTGGGTTTCGTCAAAAGGATACTGGATTCTGGTCCATATGCAACATCAACAAGGAATTTCGTCCCAACGAGTAATACGCGGCTTTTCTCAACAAAAGGTCAATCCAGAGGCTGGAAAAAGATATTAACAGTATGTATGACTTTGATACACTTGCACAACTTCGTCAGATCAGATCAAAGTTCCACATGAGGCGGTCTACTTGCTCTGTCGAGTAATTGCCCCGTCTCGGATGTGTACGAAAGACAGATTAACGGTTATGTACAGTGGAATCCCGTTAATTTCTCTCCCAATAGTTTTCAAGTCTTGATAATTTCAAGACAAATCCGCAAACCATCTTCCTATACTTTGCAATGGATTCATAGTAAGACTGCTCCCTATAACTTTCAGGCCTCGTTATTTTCATGAAAAATCGGCTGATAGATCCCTTGAAATTAACGGGGTTCCACTGTATGTCTTACTAGCAAGAGGATTGTCATTGTGACAGATCTGCGGATTCATATTGGAACATCATGGATATTTTAAATGGCCATTGTTCCTGGAATCATTGTCGTAACAGCAAGATGACAACCGAGATGACTTGAACCTGTGTGTGGAAGTATGCTGGAATATGATACAAAAAATCTCGATTTCGCACGACAAGATCTATCCCGTCTGTAGCATCGTGTTCCATCGCTGCGCAAAATCAGGCATCAGTGTCAGCTTTTCCGGTCCAATACTAAAACCAGCTTTCTTTCAAACTATCCTTGCGCCATTCATAATGAGGAACATTTGCTGCTTGCTTACGTACTAAATGATTTGCGTAATCTGTGTGCGTCTCATCTACGACATATGCTCACTACTCTTCCCCGAAGATGCAAAAGTTCAAAGCGAAAATAATATTTTGGAGAGGATTTGCAAAAATGATGACCATTTTCCAACGAGCTACGGACTGTGATCTGCTTATTACAGTTCGAATCGTATTTTTGTATATTTTGCGATATTCAGAGAAATATTACAATGAATATAGTTATACAGGTGTACCAAGCCTTAATTAATTAACTTTCAAGAGAAAGAATAAATATTGGTGTTGTCGCGCTTTGCAGTAGCATTGAGAGTAAATGCGATGTTAAAGAATGAGAATTTGAAGACTATTGCCTATATCAATGAAGTACGGCTCTTCGTAGGATTTCGAGCTGAAGCGAGCATTCCTTTCTTAAGCAAAACAATTAGACAGTTTTGGCTTTCCATCCACCACCTACAAACCAGCAGAACGCAGAGTGAAAAGAAAAACTACTCGATAATATCTGACAGGAGACGGCAAAAATGCCCGTCATATAAAGCTTAGGCGATAATTGCGGCGTAGGAACAGGTAGCAGATGCACCGTCTTTCATTCTCTGTATTGTTCCAAGTTTAGTATGTGCCATAGGACGAGAAAAGAGCGCGGGAATCGTGGGCCACGGCACAAAATGAGGGAAACATCAGTAAAGACATGCTGCCATTTTTTGTGCATGAATATATATTAAGCAATGGACAGCTTGCCAATCGATTATAGTCTATTTGACCTTAAAATAAATGAATACTGGATCGGATCAAACTGTCAAAATAGAAGTCTTCTGGAGTCAATACCTCAGCATCGGCCGATACTTTAGCCGCGGCAGAATATTTTACGTCTCGACAATATACCTAATTACTCCAAGACTTTATAGTACATACTTGCGACCAATGCATTGAATAGATTTATAAAGTCATAAAAGTTTCAAATAAAGCAAAATATATGAGATACAGTGTCGAAAACGCAGGAAAAAGTCGAAAAAAAAAGAAAAAAATTTCTGAAAACATATGTATAGGTTGCCACAGCAACTGTCAAGCGGAAATCCTCTATGGTCTAGTGGCTAGGATCCCGGTCTCTCACACCGGTGGCCCGGGTTCAATTCCCGGTGGGGGAATGGATACGATGTTCGTAGAACGTCAGAATACTTTTTTCCCATGATGGAAGGTCTTTTTTGCGTTAGTAACCGGAAATGAGGGCTGAATGGTTACTTTTCAGCAGCATGTATATTTTTTAAGCCCAGACACCAATTATTTGATCGGAGAAAAAGGTGGAGCTGGAATCACAGGAGAGGATCACAAATGAGACGTACATGATCCTTCGCTATAACATTCTAGTCATTAGGACTCAGTACAAAGGACTTCCAACCTAAGGTGACACTGCCGAGAGCGGGATCAGTAAGTTATATTGCGTGTGGCACATTCAGAGTTCGAGAATAAATATGGAGCACTATTGCAATCGTAATAAAAGGTTTGATTCAGTCTCACTGGATATTTTTCGACCCACTTTTCCTACTGCTACTTTTCTTATAAACCAACCTACGATTGCCCAGTTGCTTATAATCGTCAATTACGTCTGGGCAGTGAGCACGGCAAATTCTTTTGCGTGTTACTTTGAACTTTTTGCTTAAGCGATAAGATACTGGACCAACTGGATAAACGCCTTCAACCCATATGGCTTCTCATAAACGTGTAAAGTACTATATCTTCTGGATACGTGATGTATCAGCGGAGGCAAGTATGTAGTATATTAAAGTAGAAATGGTACCAATGCAAAAACATTCGATCGTCCAAGGATCTCTGTGGATTTCTTTTCTTGTTCGGTCGTAGGTCTGCTCAATCCAGTACTCCCACTTTAGAGTTACGTCGATCTTTCTTTTAGAATAGTGGCGATTGAGGAGAGTGGTGGACCCTTTTCCTCAACAATCGAGGCTGCCAACGCAAGCTGCTCGTCCGAAAGATCGATGTCACGGTGTTTCTTGTTTACTTTTGCCCTTGGCTGCAGTGTATCAGTATTGTTTTGTCGTCTAAAATCATTACATTATTGCAATGAAGGCATTAGTTCAGCTATCCATATCACTGACAATGAACAAGAAAGCTTACGGTCCAACTGAAGAAAGCTGCGGAAAATGGGCTTCGATGGCTTGATCCACTCTCTTTTGATCAGTTTGTCCAGCTGCTTCTTGAGTTCCGCTAGTTCAATTTGACATGCGTTAGTGCACACGCCGATAGAGTAATTGATATCATTTTCCCGAAAGACTGGCCGAAATTTGCGAGCTTTTTGCAAAAAGCTGTCTGTACGGAGCAAGCAGCAGTCTTACGAGATAGGAATTGTGAACGATGCACGCAGCGACTCACGGAAACAAGCTATACGCCTGAGGTCCTGCAAAGTCTTCCTGTCACTCGCAAAATTGAAAGGCATTGTTTGAAAGCACACTATGAAGAACAGAAACTAACTCAAAGCTTCCTTCAATTTTAGTGGCGAGAAAGCCAGCAAGACTTCCTCTGAGAGACGAAACCGCAGCGCGGCAGATTGCCAGGGTGGGGCTCTTAACAAGGAAGTATGTTGGTGCCAAAACAGACATGTTCTTCAAATACTTTGGGGAAGGGTATGGATGTATGGAGGCTGGGCTCAATTCAGACCAAAAATGCACCAAAGCATTGCGAGAACCAACCTGAAAATAACAAGGCTAATGAAGAACATCTTTATGAAGACTGCCAACACAGACCTGCCCAGCATCAGCAAATACATGGTCTTCGTTAAGTTATCCTCTTGGGCGATTTTACAAGGTACTGAAGTCGATTAACTTTCTTAGGACTACCATTAACGGTGAAGGTGACGAATTACCCAGCTTGATGTATCTCGTGCGTTTGCGGTATTGACGGACTGCAATCTTTCAAAGGCTGCTCTAATCTGGGTCCTGTATATCGGCGTGCTGCAATGTTGTCCCCACCCCAAACGATGTGCATCTAACAGCAAATGTACGTTGGATGAAATGATATGTATCGCTTAAATAAATGGGACGCTGCCTTGTGATCGAGATATAGTTTTTAAAGGAGAATAGGGAGTCGCGGACGACATTAAGAAAGGAACAACTAGATGCATCCAAACTTTACATGAGCCAACAGTAATGCTTTGTTATGAACAGGCATTCGTTTTATATGCAAAGAACTGCCTTTTTGTTTTACTATGGGGGTCTATCCTCTCAGTTTATACAAATTATGACAATTTCAGGTTTGGATGGGTCGTGTTTTGGTAGTTTGTGCATTAGGAATGTCTAATTTAGTCGACTTCCTCAATGGAGGGGCCATCGTTGTCACCGCCAGAGGGAGCAGCACCACCAGCGGCACCGGGGAAACCGCCAGGAGCAGCACCAGGAGCACCGCCAGGAGCAGCACCGCCAGCTTGCTGGTACATCTTCATCATGATGGGGTTGGCAACTTCTTCCAGTTCCTTCTGCTTGCTCTCGTATTCTTCCTTGGAAGCTTCCTGGGATTCATCCAGCCACTTGATAGCCTCATCGACGGCAGCGGTCAACTTGGTCTTGTCATCAGCGGACAAAGCAGAAGCGACCTTCTCTTCTTGGAGGGTGTTGCGCAAGTTGTAGGCATAGGATTCGAGACCGTTCTTGGCTTGGATACGGGCAGCAGCAGCCTCATCTTCAGCCTTGTACTTCTCGGCATCAGCGACCATGCGCTCGATATCCTCCTTGGAAAGACGACCCTTGTCGTTGGTGATGGTGATCTTGTTGGACTTGCCGGTGGTCTTGTCAAGAGCAGAGACGTTCAAGATACCATTAGCATCGACATCAAAGGTGACCTCGATCTGAGGAACACCACGAGGAGCGGGAGGAATGCCGGTGAGCTCGAACTTGCCGAGCAAGTTGTTGTCCTTGGTGCGGGCACGTTCACCTTCGTAGACTTGGATCAAGACACCAGGTTGGTTATCGGCGTAGGTAGAGAAGATCTCGGACTTCTTGGTAGGAACAGTGGTGTTACGCTTGATGAGAGCAGTGAACACACCACCAGCTAAAGTTGATGGATTAGCATGTATATATTTCTACTCATCGGTTGAAGAAATCTTACCAGTTTCAATACCAAGGGAAAGAGGAGCAACATCGAGAAGCAACAAGTCTTGGGTCTTCTCGGAGGTGTCACCAGACAAGATAGCAGCTTGGACAGCAGCACCGTAAGCAACAGCTTCGTCAGGGTTGATGGACTTGTTGGGTTCCTTGCCGTTGAAGAAGTCAGAGACGAGCTTTTGAACCTTGGGAATACGGGTGGAACCACCGACAAGGACGATATCGTGGACGGAGCCCTTGTCGATCTTGGCGTCACGGAGGACCTTTTCGACGGGGTCCATGGTGGAGCGGAACAAGTCCTGGCACAATTCCTCGAAGCGGGCACGGGTGATGGAGGTGTAGAAATCGATACCCTCGAAGAGAGAGTCGATTTCAATCGAAGTCTGAGCAGAGGAAGACAAGGTGCGCTTGGCACGCTCGCAAGCAGTGCGGAGACGACGAACAGCACGGGCGTTGCCAGAGATGTCCTTCTTGAACTTGCGCTTGAATTCTTGCATAAAGTGATTGACGAGACGGTTGTCGAAATCTTCACCACCCAAGTGAGTGTCACCAGCAGTGGCCTTTACTTCGAAGATACCATCTTCAATGGTCAAGAGAGAGACATCAAAGGTACCACCACCCAAGTCGAAGATGAGGACGTTGCGCTGCAAAATGTATCCAATAAGTATTCATATTCTCATTTGCATTAGCATTGATTCTATTCGATATCTTACCTCACCGTCGTGCTTCTTGTCCAAACCATAGGCAATGGCGGCAGCGGTGGGTTCGTTGATGATACGCTGAACGTTCAAGCCAGCAATGGTACCGGCGTCCTTGGTAGCCTGACGCTGGCCTGGAAAATAAAGAAAATTTTAGATTCCGCAAAAAAATTTGTCGAGATGGTTCCAAAACTTACTGTCGTTGAAGTAAGCGGGGACGGTGATAACGGCGTTCTTGACTTGGGCGCCCAAGTAGCCCTCAGCAACCTCCTTCATCTTGGTAAGGACCATGGAGGAGATTTCTTCGGGAGTGAACTGCTTGGTCTCGCCCTTGTATTCAACCTGGATCACGGGAAGGCCGTTCTTGTCGATGACCTTGAAGGGCCAGTGCTTCATATCAGCCTGGACTTCGGCATCAGCGAAGCGACGACCGATAAGACGCTTGGCGTCAAAGACGGTGTTGAACGGGTTCATGGCGACCTGGTTCTTGGCAGCATCACCAATGAGACGTTCGGTATCGGTGAAACCGACATAGGAGGGAGTGGTGCGGTTGCCCTGAATTCCAAAACGTAAGCGGACGCGCGTCCACACATAATGAATTTCGATCTTATTACCTGGTCGTTGGCAATAATTTCGACACGGTCGTTTTGCCAGACACCAACGCACGAGTAGCTGAAAACATATGCAAAAGCGTCAATGTTTGTCTCCCCCCCAGTACTCAGGAGAGCAATTCGTCCTCTACTTACGTAGTACCCAAATCAATACCAACTAGAAGTTTCCAAAGCAAGATAAGTATTAGTGTGATCTTATCGACAATTCTCGGAAAGGAGGTCGAGAACCTACCAGCTTTGCCTTCGGACATTGTTAAAACGTGAAAGAAGGAGGAGGGAAAGGTACGGCGCGGCGGGCGAGCGCTTTTAAGTAAACCGAAAATTCAAAGCCCTTTTGGAAAGCTGGAGAAATCGTTGGAAACCTCTTTTTCAATATCCGATCACAATGGTCAAGCTGAATTGATTGTCGAGGAACCTTGAAAGATTGCTTTTCGATAAGGAGATGGAAAAGGAACATAGGATAGCAATAACGTTCGAGGAATCCTAATGTACCTGAAACTTCTTTTCACAGCAATGGTTACTATTCCTTGCATCTGAACGAACTTGCCGAAAATCATACAAGTTGCCAGTTCAGGTAAACGTTTACATTTACTTATTTCATATCCGTAAGTATCTTGAAAACACTGTACTGTATATAAAGATATACCTGTGGCTTTTTACCAAAAACTATTTCCCACAAAACTTGCCAATTCTCGTGACCAAGCTTATTTCGCTCAAAGTTTGACTGCTTTCTTGGCCTTTATTTGGAAACGTCAATCACCATACACTTTACTAAGCGTTTCAAAACCAAGACACAATACATAGAGCTCCCAAGTATCAAAGCGTATAATTTTTTTGATAGTATCATGACTATAAAGGTGCATTACAACAGATGGTGCATTATATGTGTGGCTAAAGAGAAAAGAAAATTGTCCAATGTCCAGTCTTGAGGATAAAACAAAAAACTTTTGGTGATGGGGATGAAAACAAAAACCATAAGTGCTTGAAAGTTTGTACATGATGCATAAAATGCCAGGCAGCCTAAGATTGAATGATTAACAGCTGAGCTGTCTTGAACGCGCGCGTGTCGGTTGGGAGGTATGCAAACGAGAGAAAAGAGCGTATGTGCCTTTTGTACATGTTGTCGATTAAAAACTTTTTCCATCGCGATAGAAGCCGTAACGAGGGGTAAGATGAGAAGAAGAAGAGGTAGCTGTTGTTGCGAGGTTTCCGGAAAAATCGTGAAGTTGATTGGGAACGCCAGTTTTACTTGAGTAAGGGACAGCTAGGCCGCTGATGTCCATACTTTCCACACCAAGCACTGCAATTTACGATGAAGGATACTGTCAGGGTCCGGTATCTATACTGCTCAGATAGTCGTAAAAATCCTACCATTGTCCACCGTCGAGGTTGAGAGGCTTTACTGGCTGCATGATGAGGATGATGTGTCGTAGCCTGCGAAAGGAGGAAAATTTCCACAGCACAGTTCTTCCATGTTAGCCTGATATTTATATACAACCACTGGAAAAAAATATTATTATTGATGCGCCGTTGGCGACCCTGTCTCTAACCTACATGAGATACTGCATACCACGCCCATTTCTTTTCTTTTCTCTCATTCACTTACTCTAGCTCTCACAAGGGGAATGATGATCTGCTGCATATTACAACACAGACTTGCCCCCGGGAGTCTGTCAATCAATTAAGGATGGAACTTGCGATCTTGTCACGGGAGTCATCACCAACACTGTGTGGACGATCGCCTTTCTCCTGAATTGTTGCTCGACCCCCGACTCATCCACAGAAAGATGCAACGCACAGAGATATCATTTTTGGTAGGGAATCTGGCAGTTCGCCCGTGGTCTGGAACAAAACTGGGAATCCGGGACCCAACTGTGCATACATGTTAATAGTTCTGTTCCCTTTCTCTCTTTTGACACTAATTTTTCCCAGTACTCGCCAATTCTTTGTCCTTACTACAGTGCAACAACAAGGATGAGTGAAAAGTATCGAGCAAGACTCATCAGAGAACGTGATGACCACAAGGCAGGATCTACAGCTGTCTGGTTTTGCTCGTCGCACTCTCTACTTCGGTTCCTACATTCCGGCTTGGACTGTGCATGAGACTATAATCTTTAATCTTGTCTATTTCATTGAAGTCTGATGCCCATCTACATGTACATCACTCCCCAGTGCCAGAAGATATCGGACATGGCCCTGGCCAGCCTTTCGTTATTTACTATTTTTGCCGCCATGTAAACAAACATGACAGACCTCGTGCGTCGACCCCAAATGATTATTTCCCTTTTTTTTTCTTGCCCCTTCCTCTCCGTCAGTCCGTCTAAAGATGTAACGATTAAGACCCTCAATGAAAATGTTTTTGATGCTATACTAAATTTATGCATATCTGCTTCTTTGTACAGCATCAGTAGATCTTTTGGAAAACAAGGGTCGTCTCCCTTTGGATACGAAATATATTTAGACCTAATTGAGCGGCTTGGGAACAATCGGCGCAGGTTAAATGGGAAATGGAAGAATTCTGCTTGCCATGTCCTCCAGCATTTCCGCTCCTGAAATCAAGAGCATGTGGTGCGGATGATCGGTAGTTGTGCTTCCAGATGCCTACAGTGAATGGCTCAAATCCATTTGAGACATGTTTCCAGCAAGCAATGACTGTGTAATATCTGCCTTTGAGGCGTCTGTCTGCAAAACTCTTAAAGGGTTCGACAAAACAAACGAAAGAGTATATCACCCAAGCGTAGCTCAAGTTGCTTTTGTCCTGAGAGGGAGCCATCACATAGAAAAGCATACGATCTCTTCGTTCATTAAATCGTAACGAGCTATAATTCTTCTACCAATTGCGATTTAGGTGCGCACGAAGATCCCGGACGAACTAATGCTTCCAGAAAAACTTAATCCACGCTCTCAGACTCTTCGGCATCGGCAGTTTCTTGGGTAGTAGAATCTTCTAGATACACTTGCGTGTCACTTGGCCAGATGTAGCTTTTTGAAAGTATCAAGGTGACATTGTAAGGAAGATTTACAAGTAGAAACCGTGTCAATTTCTTTCATTCTGCAATGCTTCAGAATATGATCATCCGCGTGGGGTCCAGATCTCCCACGTACAGTCTTCCGGGAAGTGGTTTTCCCCGGCAAGGGGGATTGTCTTACCTGAACTGGTATTTTACATCAAAGCAGCATCCACGCAGTCCAAGGTGCAGCTCAGCAATCATTCTTGTCTTGTCATCCGAGCACGATAATCTATCATCAATCCGTGTAAAGCTTGAATATAGAAATGGATTGGACATCGTGCCTTGACCCTGCGCTGGCCATATCTAATGAATACAAATGCTAACTATATTGAACTCGCCATTTATATCGAAAGTTTCTTCGAGAATCTCAGGGTTTGCATTATGTAGATGAGATAGCTTTGATAAAAGCTCTGCTGATATGACTCCAACCCTTCGTTGTCGCAGTCTGTCAGAAACCTTTTCCTGGTGAGTTCTGCATGTTTATTTTCTGTTGCATTTTTGCCACCAGTTTCCTTTTCCTTGAACACGCCGTGAACCTCAAAATCACAAGAGCATAGCCATGTATTCATCTCCCTCCAAGCAGCTGAGAGCTGTCTTACCACAGTCTTTTCAACGGAAGACAGTGCAAAGAGGATAGCAGCCTCCCCGTCTATTAATATTGGTCAAATCAGCAGCAGAGAACCAATGAACCATTGGATACGGTTTTTCTTTACTGATTTGCCGATTCAGGATTCGAACTTTTACAAGAGAGATAATAGGTTTGTAAATAGCCACACCGAACTTTTGTGGCTGGGCATCAGTTGTGAGAAGAACGGGACGCGATGCCGAACCGCCAATCGTTCTACATCGGGGAGGATGCCACAAAGATCCGATTTTCATCCGAAGCGCAAAATAATACAGGGGCGTGGGTGACTTGAAGAAACGGACAAATGCACAGTATGGGATGGTGGGGATTTTTTGACTAGTAGCTCGTGGAGTAGGATGACCGAGTATGCTGTACAGGCTGGTGCGCGGTATGCAGATTATTACCATTGTCATGCCGGCGAGGTTGCTTTGTAGGTATAGATGTAGTGATATCTTCGTGCTCTCGAGGTCTTTTTCGTGAGGGGTGATCGAGCTGGCGTCCTGCCAAAAAGGAGACCAATAAATAAAGTTGGCGTATATGGTCCTCATTCTCATGGTCAAATGACGTTCTATTGTGGTCTGTGCTTGAGACATCGAGCGATGATAGTCTTTCGAACGGAGGATCATCGAGTCTCAGAGTAGCCAAAACTTTGCTTATACCGGAGATGGATTGCTGTCCAAAGTAGTTTTCAGCTGCCATGTTTTGATTGTAGGTCGTTTCGTCCAACGCATACTGTCGGAAAGTGATCGGAATCTTGTTATCACGCTGCAGCAACACCAAGTTACCGGCGAAAATGGCGAGGTGGCGAACAAGATCGCTCAACGTTGCATCCGAGATCTTGAGGTGTATCGTGTCTACCGAATGTGCAAACTGGTCAAAAATGCAGAGGATACCGAACCACGTTAAGGGTAAATCAACCAGCCGCAACTCGCGAACGTTGTAGCTACGTGTAATCCGCGGTACAAACTTTCTTATGAATTGGTCTGTGATGGATGAGTCTCCAGCAGGAAAAAGGAGGTTGCTGGTCCAAACCTCGGGGTTCGCGAAAACGAGACGTTCGAGAAAAGTGTTGACGCTCGTCAATGTAAGGATGTCCTTCAATTCCAAAAAGGACGTTATCCTTATCAGCACATCTTTTGGCAGTGAAGTTATTCCGGCCATGGTGCTTCCGTAGGATTGGGAGTGGGAGAAAGAGAATGAAAACTTTTAAAAAAAGGTCGGCGAGCGACACACAACCTGTGTTCGTTACACATACGTCCTCTTCTCGCACGCAAAATGCATATGACGCAATCATTTTTTCCTGAGGTCAAGAGCTTTAGCCCCAAATGGTCTTCTACGCGTCTATATCACCAAAAAGTCTGTAGAAATAAATTCAGGTACAACGTAACTTGCATCTGCCTTAACGTTAACAGACGAATATTGCTGACTTCAATGCGTATTATTGAGTAGCTAGCAGAAGAGCATTAACATTTAACACCAAACAGATAGAAAATCTACACACCGTTGAAGAGGAAGATAGCTGGTCTTCTGGCACGTTTGTCCGATGTCCGTTTTGTTCTGTTTAATTCAGAGATGCAAAAATGGTCTACGGCAGTCGTAGAAAATCATAACTCAGAGATCGGCCGATGTGATCAAGGGACGGCCTGGTATGCAGCCTGCTGCCAGTGCAGATATTTGCAAGATTTTGCTTTGAATTAAACACTTCGCCTTAAAAGCTTTCGGGCCTGATAAAATCCTAAGTTTTCTTATTGACTATATCCTTCATTTTCCTTCCCCAAATAGCTTTCGAAACTTATAAAAGGCAATTGATCCAAAGTATACGGCTTTCTCGCTTATACGTTAAATAAGCTGCATGGTTTTTGAATGCTGACCCATCGAATCCCGATGCCAAGAAGGAGAACTGCCTCGATGGCATATTTGACCTTTATCAGATAGAATCAAAGTTTACTTAAAGTGAAGATTGGAAAATTCTACAGACCATTCTTCGATTGCTTTTCCGGGTACAGCAACGATGATATCCGTATTCTTTGGATACAATGTTCAGAACCCTTACCATTATATATTTGACTGACTCAATGATGTGACAAACGGGATTCCATATTCCCGAGGCTGCCTGCAGGCGTTCAGATGTTATGGCCCAGCAACGTCATTTTATCTTTAAAGAAGTATTCAATCGAGAGGACGTAACTGGCCGCTCGAGTCCATTTCAACAATAAGTTGCGTCAGAATTTAGGGAACGACAAACAGCTCCATCCCAAGACAAAAAATCCAAATGTTCCGATGAGTAAAACCCTCCTCCTCCCAATTCTTTCGAATTTCAGTCAGATAGCTGTCTATATAGCGAGGATTAATGATAATGCCAAAGATCCATGTTTCTCTGCAGCTTCAATTCCAGTCATATTTAGTGCTTGAACATACAAACATGCCTGTAATCAAAAATGTCCCGACCATTCTACTTATTTGAAATAAGTACAGAGAGCAATGATCATGAGAGAACGAATAATATGGCCAAACCTGCATGAGGGACCATGTAATGATTCTACGTTTCCCGGGGTTAGAAGACAACATTAATGTCTGGCACATTTGATACTTTGTTGTCAAGACTATTTAGCGGTTTTTATAGCACAAGACTATGGTCTTGACATATGCACACATCCCAGTGATGTACTTTTGAAAATCTCTTCGGGCAGATCCGGCAAAGCGACGATATCACAAAGTATGCTTAATGTGAGCAAAATGAATTGGACCGGAAACTCGTACTATACTGTATCGCGTAGGTACGTACTATCGCGTAGATACGTACAGCCGGCGAGGAATGATGCAAACAAGCTGTAATCTGTTTTAGCAAGATTTAGAAGGTTATACAAATATACGAACTACCGCTTCATGTAACTGAAACACTTTCAGAAAGCGGTAATAGCACCATAGTGATACAGGGAACCATCCAAGGAGGGAATACAAAAGACCCTTTGTAAAAGTTTGCCTGATTTGGAAATACAGGCAAGCTGTCCAATGGCAATTGGTTTGCCGTAGCATGGTGGCAAGTGAGTGTCAGAAGCCGCGCGTCCTCTCTCTCACAACCCCCGTTTCGATAGTGTTTCTCTTCCCCGTTTTCTTCACTTTTGAAGCAAAACCCAATGCAAGCAGCCTACATCGACCCTTCCAAGTCGTCTCCTCCCGCTGACGAGCCTTTTTTCGGCCAGAAAACCGTCAGCACGCAGACGAGCACCCCTCCTCCACAGCCTCGCGCCTTGTCTCCTCCCAAGACTCCTCCTTTAAGCGCCCAAGACAAAGCAGCTGCCAAGAAGAACCACCTGGCTCGATTGGTCTCAAAAGGCGAATTTGAACCCGAGCATCATTTTTATCCAAGGGTGCTCAATGCTCAAATCCATCCACTGGTACAGTCGTTCTTGACACTAGGGAACGAGCGGATAATTGCAAGATACACACACTTAAATCCCCAAGTCAAGGCAGAAACATTGCGGGAAATCCTGTCTTACAAACCGAAATTCTTTCAGTGGGCTGGTAAGCATCATGATTTTCTTTAGAGCGATTTAAAGAGCTATATATCTAACGTCATACTTTTCTTCGTTGGCAGGGTCGGATCTGTTCAATGTGACAACAGCCTCTGGCCAACGACAAATGATTGTTATCGAGACCAACTCTTGCCCGTCGGGCCAAAAGTCCATGCCGCTGATTTCTGAAACTGGGGATAACAATGAACATGGTGGCTATCGTGTTGTGATCGAATCTGCGTTTAGAGACCAGCTCTCCAAAGCCGATCCTAATATGGGTGGTCTGGCTGTCATTTATGACAAAAACGAAATGGAATCCAGCGGTTATGCAGCTGTCTTGGCGGATGTGGCCCAAGAACCAGTCTGGTTGGTCGAATGGTATGACGGCGATCCCGACCCGAATGTCAAGTGGCAAGACCGTGTGCTGCACGTGCGGGATGAGCAGAAGGGTATTGATCCTGTTATTTCCTTTCCCCTTTCTCACAAGGATGGGTGATGTTAACAACAATCTGGAAACCATATAGTGTGGCATCCCATCCGAGCATGCTTTCGCTATTTGACGCAGAAACCATGGAATCGATTCCCTCTCAACACAAAAACAATCGTTATGAACCAAATCATTTCGTGCTTAGCCGGTGGCCGCAACAAGATGATGGCAGCCCGTGCTTATGATTTTTACAATTCAGAGTTGGTTGATACCGGCCTGTCGGTACGGACACCCGAGACTATCAATAACGTAACTCGTGGAGAAATCCCACTTTGGATTCATTCTATGGGCGGCCACGCTGTTCTCAAAGTTCCATACAGCAACGCTGGCCAAGGTGTATATACCATTACCAACAACGACGAGCTCGGTAATTTTTTGAGTCAGGACCATCATTACGACAAGGTAACGTGGACCTGCGTGATACTTTGTCTCCCAGATACACTAAAGAGTATAGTTATAGTTTATTGTCCAATCGTTGGTTGGCAATGCATCCTGGTCTAGCGTAACGAGAGCTGGCAAGTTTTATCATGTCGGTACTATTCCAAACAAGAAAAACAATACCTATGTCAGTGATCTTCGGATGATGGTCGCTGGCAGCGACGATGGTTTCAGGCCAATCTGTATATACGGTCGAAAGGCACGGCAACCTCTTGCTGCGAAACTCGGGCCCCACGGTAATGTGGAAAGTTTAGACTCACACTAAAATGCGAGTTAACCTTTTTTATTATCACGCTTCTTCAGACGATACCTGGGATATGCTTGGCACAAACTTGTCTATCAAATTACCAGATGGCAGATGGACCACCGACACCTCCCGTCTCATTCTCATGGACAGGCGGGATTTTAACCAGCTTGGTCTTGGAATCGATGACCTGATCGATGCTTACATCCAAACAGTGCTCGCTGTAATCGCCATAAACAAGATGGCCGAGCGGCTCATGGCTCAAGGCAAATTCGACCACGAACTTTTCCGCAGTTTAAATCCTGACGATGCCTTGATTCGTGAAATCCAAGAGGCAAATCTGGATGACGAGAAAGAGCTCTAAAAAAACGATATATACATTCTTCTCTTCTTCATGCAACAACCCACACACTGGATACTCGAGCCTGTTATTGTTTCTGTGCCAATTTCATATTTTGATATAAACCATAATTTCGTACAATTGACTATGCATACAGTCTTCCCAAAAGTCAAATTCAAAGCCGGTCGTCATTGCAACTACAATATTCATTCAAATAAACAACACATTTTCTTTCTTTCTTTACAACATCAATGTGGATGACTTCTTGATATAAACGAGAAGCAGAAACGAATTTTCATACAGAGCGATAACTTGTAATATGCTGCCGTATTTACAAAAAAGCAGAAACAGAAGAGAAAAAACGTAGGACTGATCAAAGGTAAAGTAGATGGGGTCCAGCTTTTAGGGAGCATTGTCCGGTGTTCGGTCATTGTTACCCCCGTTTGGTGGATGCATGAGTACATTGTTTCCTTGATAATATCCTAGACCTTGGTGATAGAATTGCTGCTGCTGCTGTGGAGGTGGCATTGGACCCGCAGCAGCACTCCCAGGCGTCGGTGTTGCAGCTATAGGCGTCGTCGTCGATGGTGTAGATGAAGCAGAAGACTCCACCGGAATTGGGACAGGCACGGGAACCGGTACTGGAACAAACCGTTGAGGAGCTCCAGACGCGGAAGCCTCGTAGAGCGATTGATAAAGCCTAGGATCAAATGCAGAACCTGTGAATGGCGCATTGAACCCTCCAGCTGCCGGACCACCGGTAACGGGTATAGTCGAAGAAGTGGCAGCAGACGGATCATCCTTTTGGGCGCCAAGAAAATGTCGATAATGGTGGGCGAACCTCGAGTCAGCATTGTTCATGATCTGCATCGAATTGGCGAGGAAACTTTGATACAGGGACGGAAACAAACCACTTACACCTCCACTATTCACATCTCCGTTCGATGACGGTGCAACCCCCGGCGGTGGATTCGGTTGCATGTGCGAATGCGAATACGGTGCTTCTGCAACGGGTTGTGCATTGATCGGTGCAGCTGTCACTTGTGGTGGTCGAGGAACAGAAGGACTTTTACCCTTCTCAGTCTCGCTACCTGAAGAAGAATCGTAGCGGTTCCTCACGTGAGATCCACCCGCAAGCTCGAATAAATCGATCTTTTCCTTCCGTGTAGCTCCTTCGATTAATGCTTGATAATCTCCAGTGAACTCGCCAATCTCGTTCCCGTCTCCAAAGCTGAGGTCGGTCAAAAGACTAGGGTCGATACCTATGTTGGCTGCCAAATTCTCGATATCCACCTGAAGTTCGTCAATATCCTGTGAGATTGCTTCTGCTGAGCGAGCAGCTGTGTTCAACGTCTGTGTGAAGCTCTCAATGTCGGCCGTCTCCGAAGGAACGGCGTCTGCGGGCATTTCAGGCATATTCTGAGGCTGACCTGTTCGTACCCGTCGGTGCGGACGAGTGATCATTGTTGAGTAAGACATTTCTATTGCTGCGGAGAGAATGTCTGATAGGCTGCTGCCTCGGTAAGCATACGTACCCATTCCATTGTCTGCTGTCGGTCGACCAGCATTGGAATTGAGACCCACCATGCTCGCGGCTTCCTCAATTAAAGCAGTAGGAAGTTTAGTTTCAGGTAATGCTCCTGATGCTTGAAAGACATAAAAAAAATTAAGAAAGAATCCGATAATTCGGTAGGTTTGATTAACGGATAATTCAATAGAATAGCAAAACGCATCATAGGTTCAGAGCTTCCTTTCTACGCCTACCATCATTCAAGAAGCTCTGAACTCGTCGACGCGGAGAGCCATGATTGATAATTGGCACTTACCAGGCTGACCGGTTCCGCTCGTTTCGCCATTCGCACCGAGTAGACTGATATACTCGTTATTCTTTCCAAGCATAAAGGGTCCGTTCATCTGTTCGTTTGATGCCGGAATAGCATTCGAGCCAGAGAAGACCGCTGTCAAGAACTGCAGAATCTTTTGGATCACTTCTTGATGTCGCTGATGTTTCTCTCTAGCTCCGAGCGATTCTTGCCAAAGAATGGCATTATCTTTTTGCAAAAGACGAAGATCGTTCGTGATTGCCATTTGGTGCTTGCGGATAGCTGCGATATCCTTTACTAGCGAGCCGAGGGTAACGCTGTCGAGATCCACCGCGTCGCGATCTTTATTTCGCTTGCGTGTGACAAGCGAAAGTAAGTCTGCACGCCCACGTTTAAAGTTAGGATGACTGAACTCCCAGATTTCGCGTTCGTTTTCGGCTGCCATGGAGCCTTGCTGTAGGCACGGGACCTTGTGGAAGTCGTACATGTTCAGCTGGCGGACGAAAGATGCAAATGTATTATGCTTGTAGAAACGTGGAAGAACAGTCTTTGCGAAATACTCATGCTTTTCGACTAGATCGGGAGGAGAAAATGTAAGCGCCCACGAATAGCTTCTCTCTCTTAAAGTTTGTCGTACCGATAAATGAGTTACCGTCTGGGGACCAACGGATAAGGTCGTTCGTGGTTGGGTCGTTCACCATACTACAGATAGCAGAGTGAGACGAACCGGTCAATGGTTTCCAGCAATATCTGGGCCTTACTTGAAAAGTTTGTTCAAGAATGCTGGCACACCACGCTGTATGGTCGGAACCACTACCGTATTGAGCTGGCTGTTGCTAGTACTACTGGTGTTGTCTTGCGTCAGCACGCCCGCGGCGGCATCTCCTGAGATGCTCCGAGTACGTTTACTTTGCTGTTGATTCGCACTTTCGAAGGATTGCTCTGCCGGAACAGAAGGAGACATTGAGCCTGAAGAGTCTACGGGAGAGGTCGAACGTGCCCGTTTCTTCCTAGAAGTGTCTGCCTGCGCCTTCGCCGTACGACCTGAAATGGTTCGAGGCATTGCAGAGCTTAAAGTACTACTGTGGTGTACTGACAGTGGCCGGAAAGGTAGGAGCACTACCGCGTGAGAATCGTGTTGAATGGGCTTAATGTCGAGAGCTTTACCTGATGAGATGTCTGTGCCTGATGCAGCTCTCGTTACAATAAGCGAATGATAGAAAAGTCTCTATTTCTTTGAGACAAGTTTCAATACCGATACTGTGAAAGCCAGCCACGACGAATCCTGTACGTACCAAAAGTGAGCCAAGAATATCGAAGAAAAAAAAAAGACGATTCTGCACTTTTTGGCAGAACGAATTTTTGCTCGCTGCTGGCGAGAATTCTCAGCAGGACTTGAACAGCAGCGTCGTCTTATTCTCATCAAAGACCTTGGCTCACATGCTCTCTTAAGTCTAATTCTTTTAGTGAATTACAGGTTTTTCACCGGGTCTACTATATGATATATAGTTTTTTTTCTTATACTATTGCAGCCATCAGAGCCTTACACGGAAGCACCCAGGAATTTTGATTGCATACGAATGTTCTGGAAGAATTTAAATATCTGGATAAGCTTCCTCTACTTTCTCCTATTTTCCCGGCTTTTGCTAAAGGATTTTATCCACATTCATGAAAATGCGATTTCTTCCTTTAATAATATATTTGCTCAAAACGCATCGGATCAGTTACTGTAAAGTATTGATGCTCATAATGGCCATTAAGCAACGAACTTTCCAACTGTGCAGGAACAGCACTGGTCCTCTACTGTGTAGTCGCCTGAAATGAACCATTACCTACGACGACATCGATAGTCTTTGCAATGACTGATTTTAGAAAGAGTCAAGCTAGAAGCGCTCTGCGCTTATTTACATGGGATGTTTCTAGATTGATCCCAAGATACATGTGCAAAATAAAAATTAAACAAGATGAACTTCATTACCACTGCAAAGGTGGCGGTACTGCTTGTCACGAAGATGGGGCATAAGCTTTGTCATCACACAATATGTCGCATTACTCTTTCGGAACAAGTTTGTCCAGGCAACATGTCAAGTTTCCATTTGCAAATGTGACACAAGCTTTCACCTTTTTCATTTCTGCTTTGCAAAGAGTGCTACCTCTCAGCAGTAGTATACACTCGCCATCATGGCGGCAGATCCAAGCAAACCAGCGGCTACACCTAGTAAACGTCGATCGACGCTTGCAGAGCTCGGCATCAAGCCCAACGCGACTGTCAGCCCAGCTCTCACTGCCGCCAACAAGAAAGTCGTACCTGAGACGACAAGCGGCGTCAAGCGTACCAACACTGTAGGTGCGCGTCCGAGCAAGACACCTGCAACAGCAACGAGACCACGTCCACTCTCGGTGGTCGGTCCCTCATCTAGCAACCGAGTAGCTCCTGCATCTCCGACCGTCCAGCGATCTACGAGCTCATCGGCTGGATCAGTGGCAGCTCGGAAGTCGCAACCAGCTGCTGCTCGTGGCGCCAGTGTACGTTCCACAGCAACCCCATCACCTACTACGCCTACAACAGCCAAACGTCGCTCGCTGGTCTTAACTCCAGCGTCTGGTCCGCCTTCTCCGCTCTTCAGAAAGGACTCTACAACGCAGCAAAAGCGTACATCCTCTCCGGCTGGAGACAGGTCGCCATCTACATCCTCGACGCTAGCAACCAAGCTCAAAGCACTGGAAGATCAGGTGTGAAACTAAGCATTTGATACGATGCAATCGAGAGTTTCTGATAAATAGATGGACGAGACAGCTTGCAGACAAGGATAAAGAGTTGGAGGGAAAACAGCAGCTTGTGCAAGAGCTGCAGAGTAAACTCGCGGATGCAGAGAAGACTCCAGTGACAGAAAATGTTGATGAGAATCTGATCAAGGAGAAGATTGACCAAGCTACGGAAGAGGTCTGTAAGATGTATCCCGAAAGAAAAGGAACAATGATCTGAGTGGAACTACCATCTTTAGCATCAACGTCAAATCCAAGACTTGAAACGGCAACTCGAGGAAAAAGAGCGGCAGCTTGAAGCACAAGTAAGTAAATCCCAGGATCACAGAATGGCTTTAGGTTTCACAGCATTGATACGCCATCTATTCTTTAGAAAGATCAAACGGATCTGAAGGTTTGTAGAGTTTAATATTGATTTGTTGTATTTCGAACCAAACGTGACTCTGATCATAACAACGGTAGCTCGAAATTCGCCGTCAAGTTGAGACCGAGCTTACGGTTGCACACAAGAAAGCTATGGACGAGCTTATTTCCGAGCAGGAGAAAAAGCTGCAAGCCGAGATACAAATTCTGAAAGGAGAGCATGATAAGCAGCTTTCGCAGCTCGCTGCTGAACATGAAAAGCAGACCAGCGAACTCAAAGCGTCCTTCGAGGTATATACTTGTCGGTTATGGCTGTATACAGATTATTCAATGTGTCTTTGCAGGTTGATTTACAAAAAGCTGTAGAGAACGAAAAAAAAGTAAAAGATGCGGTGGTGCAAGAGCTCCAGTTACGCATCGACGAGCTGGAAAAGACGATGCAGGATTCTCAGGACGTTTCAAAGCTACGACAGCTCGAGAGGCAGCTACTTGAATCACAAGCAGCATTCGAGGATTTTAAGCGGGAGGCACAGCTGGCCGCAGAAGCCATGGAAAAAAAATATCGAGACGAGATGCATCACATAGTAAGCGGCAATGACGATACAGCTGAAGCATGGCTTGAGAAACAAAAGGCTGCGCAGCAACAAATCGATCGATTAATGGCCGACTTGGCATCCACGAAAGAGGCGCATGCAAAGGAGCTGGAGTCTTTAAAAATTAAATATGAAGACGAGTTGGAAGAATGCAAAGTCAAGTGCGAAAACCACGAAAATGAGCTCGACAATCAAGCCCAACATATCCAATCGCTGCTCGGTCAGATCGAAGATCTTCAGAATTCATTGGAAGCAGCGACAGCGCGTCTGGAAAACCACACAGCAAACAAAAAGGCCATGAGTACAGCCTCGGCAGCCATATCAGAAGTGGATGCACACCGTATGTGTGAGCAAAAACTGCAATCTAGGCAACGAGACTTGGATGATCTCCAGCGCCGTATCAATGAACTCAAAGAATCTCACGAGACACAGCTGCAACGACTTGGCCAAGAAAAGGCACGAGAACTGCAAGAATTACGTAAAGAGTTGCAGGGATTCCGAGAGTTACACCAAACGACAAAGAAAATGAGCGAGGTAATTACTAAAAAGTAAGGGACTGTGCAGCGCGCTTTGACATCTTTTTATAAAAGGAACGACTACGTTCCATCGTGGAGCAACATCGGAGAGAGCTGCATGTTATGCATGAACAATATCAGAAGGTTGTAGACAACAAGGACAAGGACCTTGAAGACTATGCCTATCGCGTCAAAGCATTGGCAGCTACGAAGAAGAAGGAACTTGAGATGACACGAGCGGAGGCCAAGGAGAAGATGTCGAACTTGGAGCATCGCATTGAAGGTTACGAGGTGGGTTGAATTTTCTTATTTGAAATCTTGTTCTATTTTCTCTATCCTTCCTATTTAAGAGAGTGGGGATGGGGGAGCTGGGGAAGGAGGTGAGGGTGCGTGATAGGTGAAGCAGGAATTGGTTTCTATTATTCATGCGATATGTTTCTTCTCATCTTCTCTTTATTTCTTTTTGACTTTTTTGGGCTACCAGTATCTTGCCCTTATGATCTAAACTATTTATTCTTTCTTATTTCATACCTTTATTGTCTACTCCCAATTTGCCCACCTATTTTTGTATTTTGTACCATAGACGCAACTCCATCAATTCGAGCATGAAATGAGCGAACTGCACCGCAAGTCCCAAGCTCAGCAGGAAGAAAACGAACAGCTGGCAAAGTAAGTCCAATACTCTAAGTTGTCGATGAGCGTAAAACTGATATACTACATTTTTAGACTTGTTAATCAATTGCAAAACGAGCTACATAGGGGAAGGATCTGACACCTGTTTCCTATGATAATCCAGTGATCAATACCCCAATATATTGATATAATGATTCGCGCTAATTCATTTTTCCTTCTTTTGCCTGTAATGTTTGATGAAGCTCAGACTGCACGAAGCATTGCTTCTGTAGATACAGTCTACAGTGCAGACTCGACCGAATTCTGCCCATTCTCTGAACAAGCAGACATTCTAGCCTGCGGCACCTATCAACTGACGGAAGAACAGCAAAACGACGCGCGTGTGCGCAAGGGACGCCTTTATATCTACAAAGTTGATCCCTATGGTTCGAAACCACTCGAACGATTGCAAACGATCGAGACTCCAGCTATCCTGGATATGAAGTGGAATCATGCTTTAGTTGACGATCGTCAAGTTCTCGGTGTTGTAGATTCTATCGGTGGTCTTAAGCTCTACGGTCTTACGTCAGAAAACGTACTGGAAGAATACGAACACGTCCAAGTCGTCGAGGATCATAGGATCCTGAACTTGTCACTCGATTGGGCAAGTCGAGTACACAGGGATGTAGCTCACAGCTACAGTCTTGCAATATCACACTCCAATGGTCGCTTATCCTTGTTACGAGCAAATGAATCTGCCTGGCTCATAGAGAGACAATGGCTGGCCCACGATCTGGAGGCATGGATCGTAGGATACAACTACTGGGATACCAATGTTATATACTCGGGTGCAGACGATTGCATATTCAAAGGTTGGGATGCTCGATCAGGGCAGAATATATTCACCAACCGGCGACAGTACACTATGGGAGTCACTGCGATCCAGTCTTCACCGCATCAAGAGCATGTGCTTGCGACAGGCAGCTACGATGAGCATATCCATATATGGGATACTAGATCAATGACGAGACCTTTGTCAGAAAATCACACACCCGGTGGAGGTATCTGGCGACTCAAGTGGCACCCAACGCGTAGCAATCGCTTGTTATCAGCTTCTATGCATGCTGGAGCTTTTGTCATCGATACGGATAATGCTAGCATTGTTAAAGGATTCTTGGAACATGAATCAATGGCTTACGGAGCCGACTGGTCCTTCCAGCACCCTAACTTTGTTGCTTCATGCTCCTTTTACGATCACGTTATGCATCTCTGGGACGGTGGATCGGTCTAGCCGACTAGAGCCCCATACCAATCCATTTACAAGCAGCAAATATTCATATAGATCTAGTTCATATTAACAATATAATTCGGATCTAGTATACTTACATATTCAACTTTTTAATCTACGAGTCTAGTTGAAAAAAAAAGGCATACGACGTTATTACTGAGACGCGATTTCGTCAATCACTTTGACCAGGATGTCTGCGGGCGCTGTGGTAAACAGTGTAGTCGGATATATTTTGCTTTTCCAAGCAGGATGCAGTAAGATATGACAGCATCCTACATTCTGTACGTCATATCGCGTCAGAGCCTGTGTCGCCTGAACATCGGGGTAGGGTGTTGGGCCGGCTGCACTGTGGATCTGGACCAAAATTTGTTAAAAGAGATGGCAAAGATCTTTTTCGATATGGATGAAAAATTACCGGAAATCCAGATGCTGGATCAGTGATATCCGCCCACATACCCACGGAAGCGAGCCGTTCAACGATGCGATTGCCCCAATTTATAAACTAGAATTGCTTGTCAATCAATTTGGCGTATCATACAGTTACGATTTTGCTTCATACAAGTTCGAGCTTATCATCTCGTTCCTTGTTAATTTCTGGCGTTGCCCCAACCATGTCGTGCTCGCAGCGTTGAATCACCGGCACAATGAGCAGATTCTTCCGTTGCCGTATTGAGAGATCCGGGAAGACTGACGTGATCTCTCGCAGAATGCGATGAGAAGGAGAATACACAGAGTATTCAAATTCAGAGTTTTTGAACTTAAATCGAGTTGGATCGACTAGACATTGTGTCTTTTTTGCGTCTGGCTGCTTGGTTGTGTGTGTAGGGTTTTGGTGCGGTAGGGTAGCAGGCATTCCAGTTGACAAGATGTCAAACGTCGACAGCACCACCGCCAGACCGAGGGTCATTTCCGACGGCCGGCACAACGCACGGGTTGGTCTTCTTTGGAAATTCTTTCAAATTGCCTAATGCGGAGGAGCAATGCGTCTGGAAAGAAGCGGCATCATCACACAGCCCGCATTTTTTCTGCGCCTTTCTTCTGGCTCTCTGTCTCCCTTCTGGTCACAGCCGTCTCTCAATTACCTAGTCGCCTGCTCGGCGCTCCTAGTACAGTCACCGTCTGAGCCATCTGTAAGACTCAACCGCAACTTCACGGCTTCAGATCTTGCTAATGTTTGCGACAGACATGTACAATCAACGATCTCGTCTAAATGACCTGCTCGACGCAGTGCGAGCTGAGTATGAGCAACTGGCACAGGAAGCTGGCTTGGTTAAGAGCCAGCGCGATGAATGCGAGCTAGCAAGTAAGGCATATTTTTACGCTCCAAAGCGCGGGGGGGGGTAGAAGGTTCTAAACATCAAGAGAATAGTGAACAGCCAAATCCAGGAAATATCCTTATTTCAGCAAACCTTCCACGAATTGGAACGCTCTCAAATGATGCTAAAGAAACAGTAAGCGACGATGGAGTGACGCGTTGGGAGTAAGGAAGCGTAACCATTTTTCTCTAGATATGAAGATGAGATTGCACGACTTCGACAGCAAATAGATCAAGTATGTAAATGGTCATATCTTATCAAATCTCCGTCAACTGAACCATTGTCTAGATTCAACATGGTGCACCCTTGCCGCCACATCCTCTCTCTGCAGCAGGTAGTTTCTTCGTTTTTCTATTTGGTTTGATTATTGTTGACATCTTCTTTTCTTTCATCTTTTGGGAAAAGATCAACCGTCACACGTAAAGTACGAAACAGTGAATGCCAAGTTCCAGCACGCCGGATATACTCCATCTGCGCCGCACGCCGTACCACCTGGTAGCCTACCTCCACCTGTGTCAGCATCAGGCCATCCATATGCCACTCGTGAAGCATCTTTGCCACCGAACTCGACTGCATCCTCGAGTACGTGTGATCATGAGCATATATTTTGTACGTACACTTACATGCATATATAGTCGGTCGAAGTCCTTCTAGCTTTGGCCCTCCACCGCCGGGCACTCCATCGCAACCAGCTGGTTATGGAGAGATGGATCCTGAGAACGTGCCGGCCGCCATGAAAGTTGATGGTCATGATTGGTTTGCGCTGTAAGTAAAGGTATCGATTTGAAATATCGAAAACCATGTTTAAATTTATACGCTTGTAGATTCAACCCAAAGGTACCGCGTCGGTTGAAAATCGATCTTTTGCATACCTTTGAGCTTCCAAGTGTGGTCTGTTGTGTAAAGTTTAGCGCAGACGGTCAGTACCTTGCTGCAGGAGGCAACAAAGTTACCTTTATATTCGCAATGAGTACAGGAGATAGAGTTGCGTAAGTTCAGGTTGCAGGCTTTTGAAGGGTTTGTACTTGAACTTGGTTTTTCCTTTTTAGTGTTTTGCAGGACAGCAGTGCGGATGGGGAAGGCGATCGCTATATTAGATCCGTTAGTTTCAGCCCTGATGGTGTCTACTTGGCGACCGGCGCAGAAGATAAGCTCATACGCGTGAGTACTTTTTTTTTGAAGCAAGTGATTTACTTATATATGTGCTTTTCAGATATGGGATATAGCCAAAGGAAAGGTCACACGAGTCTTGAGAGGCCACGAGCAGGACATTTATTCGTTGGAGTTCAGTCACAATGGTCGTCTTCTAGTGTCGGGCTCGGGTGATCGGTCTGTACGAATATGGGATTGGGCGCAGCAAGTCCCCATTCATGTATTGAGGATACGGGATCCAGAACCAAAGGATCCAGGTATTACGAGTGTGGCGATATCTCCAGATGATCGGCTGGTGGCCGCGGGAAGTTTGGATACGATGGTTAGAGTGTGGGATCTACAAACAGCGCAGGAAGTTGCAAAGCTTCGAGGGCACAAGGACAGCGTGTATTCAGTTACCTTTACACCGGATGCTCAAAAGTTGGTGAGCGGCAGCTTGGACAAGGCGTTGCGCATCTGGGATATCAGCTCTAAAGGATATGGCGAAAGAAACCTTTGCATTCATACTTTGACAGGCCACAAGGTAAGAATTAGGCTGAAAGAGGTTTTACAACCCAGCGATGGTGACACCGCATCTCGAAAAGGATTTTGTATTATCGGTTGCTACCACGCCTGATAACAAGTGGATCATATCTGGCTCAAAAGATCGTGGAGTGCAGTTCTGGGATATGAAGACAGGACAAACGCAATTGATACTGCAGGGACACAAGAATTCAGGCAAGTTTACTGTGTGAATTGCTTACACAATTGGACTTGTCAGTAACTGCATCGATGTAGTAATTTCCGTGGCGGCTAGTCCAGGACGGCGACCTCTCTTTGCAACAGGTTCCGGCGATAGCCGTGCCAGGATTTGGACGTATGAACATTTGTAAAGGAGCATGTGAGAAGGAAGGAGAAGGTGTGGTGCTCGAAATTAGCTGTGCAATGAAAGTTGTAAAATCTAGTTATATGCTTTACATACTAAGAAATCATGGTATTCCTTATCCAAAAAAAGGCCTGTGTCCTAGATGTACCCTGATTCCAGCGTTATCTATGAGAGAAGCTTACAACACTTATCAGATGCAAGGAAAAGAAGTCGCAGTGTATAGCATACACAAACATGAGTAAAGTAATCGCAACTTCAAGTTAATATCTGTAACGTCTTTTTAAGAAGATCCTTCTTGTACGAATGTAAATGTATGCAGTACAGAGATTGATAAAAAGAGGAGGAGAAAAGGTGTTGATTGCCGGGTATACTTATTCTAATTTATCCAAATGGTCCAGTCGAGTAAGCACAATGTTTTTACTTGTTTCTTCCACTTCACCAGCTAGAAAGACTTCGTCGAGGATAGCATAGACCTGGGGTTTTTTTCGAAAAGAGGTATTGATTTAAAAGAAATGGAAAAGCGTGGAATATACCAAACGATTACCTTGTAAAAGTTGAATACGAGATCCAATTCGCATACATTGCCAAAGAAAGCATCGAGAACTTCAACGAAAAAGTGTATAGCTTCTAGGTAGGCGAGTTCGTTGTCGTTCGTATCGACGCATACGCAAAAGAAGAGACCGGCATATCGGCGATAGACGATCTTGTAGTTTCGAAACTGTAGATACACACATAACGTCAATATTCTATCCTTTTCGAACCATAGCTCTACTCTCGTTTTACCTCGATAAAATTGCTTTGATGCTTTTGATCCCGCGGTGCAATGAGTCGATGCACCTCGCCCTTGAGCTTGATCTTTTCATCATCCTCGAACGGCACATACCACTTTGCCAACCTGGTCTTGCCTTGGCGATTCTGCACAAGAATGAATCGAATCTGTATACAGTCAAATCGGATTAGACTTGCATTGAGACGAGCTGACAGTTATCTTTGCTGTACCATTCTACAAATGAAAGGAAAAAGTTGCAGGGTGACACAGATGCATTGTTTCCAATCCATTTTTGGGTCAGCTTCACCCAAGCGAGCAGTTCCGCCAGAGCTAACCAGGACAAGTGATCACGTTTATGAACGTAACATGAATCTTTGCCGTGCACTAGTCGAATATGTACTCTTCGCGACTGACATTGTAAATAATGTAGATAGACTTATAAAAACTATAATTCATTTATTTTACAGTCAATACTCACTGACGTTTTTCTTTAAAAGACATTTCTTTAAATAACAAAATACATTAAGTTTGGCGGGATTGATGAATATCAGGAACAAATACTGATGACCCAGGTACATATGTATATAGAACAAGAGATCAAAAGTGGGGAGAGATTGATTGTTGGCGAGGATGGGGGTGGGGAGGGAAAAAGGTACGAAAGTAGATCAATACCGATTGTGTTTCCTATTTCCGTTTTTCAACTGTAACTTTCATGCCATATTTCATAGGCAACGTGAGCGAGACCTGATAAGTGACTTCTTGTCCTGGTACGAGGCCAAATGTGTATCGTTTGAGCAGAAAGATGATTGCAACCAGTGCTTCAAGTGTAGCTAGGTGCTGACCAAGGCAGACGCGAGGACCAGCGTGGAAAGCTGGCCATTGTCCTTGGGACTCGCGTCGCAGTTCTCCTTCGGGAGTAATCCAGCGCTCTGGCTTGAATTCACGAGCGTCAGGTCCCCAGACTTTTTCAGAGCGACCTTGTGCGAACGGTGACCACAGGATATAGTCGCCTTTGCGGATATGTGTACCATCCGGCCACAAGTCATCGTTGAGAGCATATTTCATGTTGAGAGGGACAGATGGATATAGGCGCAGAACTTCATAGAAGCTGATGGTTTTAAGAGTTAGTTTTCCAAGCTAGCAGCGCTAGCAGATATAATA